>NC_136955.1:44265154-44315154 GCF_032717465.1 Coenobita brevimanus
GAGGAGCGTAGGAGCCCGGGGCTAGGCAAGTTGGTCCTGACATTTAAGATGAGAGTGACCAGCCTCACTCATCCCTGAGTGGCATTACGTGACCAATAAACTCCAACCATCCCTTGGATATAAACCTTCACCGGCTCAATCCGATTGGAGCGCAGTAATTACCCACTAAACCACCAGGCGCCAAAATTTGGTTAAATGGTTACCACCCAGCGTAGTACATGGTTTCCTGGTGTACAGGAAACAATTTGGCTTGTCACTCAGTGTAGAGTCACCCACAGGCAGAGGGAAGAGGAAAGACTGAAGGAAAGATAGGCAGAAGAGGGAATGTAAAGTCACCCGTAGGCAGAAGAACGAGGAAAGAATGAAGGAAAGAAAAACAAAAGAGGATGGAAGGAAAGGATGATGGAGGAAAGGGCAGACATCTGAGAGCAGCACTACATCGAGTGAGTGGATGGTGAGCTCCCCCATCTACCACATTCCTCGTTAATAAAACATAGATGTAGATTGGCTGTGTACTGACAACCAGCAGATTTGTGTGTGTGTGTGTGTGTGTGAGAGAGAGAGAGAGAGAGAGAGAGAGAGAGAGAGAGAGAGAGACGGGGAGGGGGGACAAAAGAAAAGGACTGAGAGAAAATTAAATACTTACACAGATATCATGATCACACAGAAATTGTCTACCAAATATCAAATGGTTACTCTAGGGCCAATTTTGGGAACAAGTAAGCATATCAGAATGGGTTCGACTCTCAACCGCAATGGAGCTAAAATTACTGATGACCTAATGGGAGAATCATGTGAGAGTATATTTGTCACCCATAAATCATCAGTAAATAAAGGTATGTAACAGATGAGAATGGATATCGAGTTGGACCCAAGTTTATAGCAATATTTACAGATAATTACCAATCCAATATCCTCCTAAAATCATGGAGACATGTCTTGGGTCTCTATGTATATCTACCATAAATATTTCAAAAGTGCAATCAGTATTAATGTTAAAAATTATGGAAAAGAAGAGGACGACTTCTCCACAGTACCATCTATAGAGTTAGTTGTGTTGTAAGGTCCTTTGTTTATTCTTTTGTCATTACTCATGTCACAGGTGTAAAATACCAGCCTCTTCCATCTGTTCCGTAGTTTTCCATCTTATTCCTGTTGCTTCCACACAGTTTCAGACTAAGCTTAAATTTTGCAGCTGAAGATTTCAATGTACCCTTCGATAACCTAATGACTGTTAAAAATCCGTTCTAAAATTAATAAAACCACCTTGAAGTAACAGTCGTATAGAAATGCATAATTAGGTTGCAAGGATTCATGTGACAAAACTCGAAAAACTTACAGCTTCCTTTTTTAATGTGTTCGACTCTGGGCATAGAATTAAGAGCCCGTTCCCTAGGCCATGTAATCCCCTAACATTCTATACACCTCCACGTGTCACTGCTTCGGCGCTAAAACCCACCGTCCATATTGAATACACACTAGGGCTGTCACATTCAGAACTGGTGTATTAGTATTAGCAGGGGTGTTTTTACGACACATGGCCGGGTCTTATGGTAGATCTGTAATGCCTACCTTAACGAAAATCATTAAGTTGTTCCCTGCTTCAGACGGGATTCGAACAGACATCAAGGAAACAGCAAACCACTTCTCTCCTACCGCAGCCACCGCCACTGCTACAACTCTTGACTTTGCCTGGAAATTGGTTTAGATTCTTCATACATATCCTGCCAGCCTCCAGCCTCCCATTGCTCTCCTTCAGTGCAATATATCCTGCTTTACCTCACATCCCGAGGCCCTTAACTGCAGGAGATTCGTTTGGTGCTCTTTCCAATGTTCAGCTGAGTTTCTTGTCCAATATTTCTTCTTGATCTAATTATGTATGTATGTGTGTATCTCTCTCTCTCTCTCTCTCTCTCTCTCTCTCTCTCTCTGCCTATCTGTCTGTCTTTCTGCCTCTGTATATATCTGTCTATAAATCTATCTGTCTATCCATCTATCTACCAATTTATCTGTTCTCGATCTGTCTGTCTGTCTCTGTATATCTATCTTTCTTGCCATCTATCTATCTGCCCTTCTGTCTTTCTGTCTATCTATCTACCTTTCTATACCCAGACGCCTTAATCCCGGGAAAGATGGCCACAAAGATATCGCCTTCATAGCACTCTGTCTTTCGCTGTCAGTCTGCCCTCTCCCCTACCTTCATCCCTCTCCTTCATATACCTCTCCACCCCATCCCTCCATCTCATCCTTGGTCTTACCCTCCCCTCCTCACTCACACATACAGTCTCTTTTTTATGCATCCAACAGTAAATAAAAATGCACATGTTTATTCTTTTAAGGCAGAGTCAGGATTCCAGGGACTTAAATGGAATCCGAATGATTGTCTGACCCACTCCACTGGCCATGATGCAAAATGGATAAAAATAACAATAACAACGTTAATAACAATAATAATAATAATAGTAGTAGTAGTAGCAGTAGTAGTTGTAGTTGTAGTAGTAGTAGTAGTAGTAGCAGTAGTAGTAGTAGTGGTAGCAGTAGTAATAAAAATAATAATAATAATAATAATAATAATATCTTTCTTTTACTTACAGAAAATTGTGTTCAGCCTGATTAGCTTCCAGTTAACTATTGGCCAAGAATTAGACAAAACTCAATTTACAGGGTGTTGGAGAGGGAGGCCTTCACGTGGTGGCACTGATATAATGGAGCTGCTTCCCTACCTGGCTATATAAACGTCCCTCAAATACGCCCCTATCCCGCGAAAACAGGAAGGTGGACTGAGGAAAGTGGGTATTATCAGTCTACAGTCCACTGGGTGCACGTTCAGATCAGCCTGGGACTACAGCACTATCCTCCTATATATATTTGGTAGACAGGTGTGCGGTGGATCAGGGTAGAGTTGATTAGTTTTGAGGTGAATCCGGATCCGAATTATATCGTTCGTATCGTTTATAAAGCCTCCAGTATGCTTGCACACGTCAGCCTTGGTCACCTAATGGCGGCTGTCCACGCTGCTCGATCCCTGGCAGTCTCCCTGTTCAGTCCCTAATCCCTGAGGTCACACTCTTATGACCTTGTCCCAGGTCTTTTTTGGTAAGCCTCTAGGAATAATGATTATGCGGGCTTTGGCGGAGGTATATGCTCTCAGAGATTGTGTAACAGGGCAGACTAAGACCGTAGAATTAAGTAAGTGAGACCGTAAAAGCATTTGTCTGGTAGGAGAGAGGAATTATTGAAGTAAATCATGAATTCTGTTGGCATTGGCGGAGGTACGCGCCCTCTGAAGGCTGTCTAGTGAGTAATACATGGCGTTGATATGAAAAACCCCTCCCCGTTTCCCCCTTATCCTGAATATCAATAACTTCCTTGTCTTGGTTCCCGGCCCTTCCTGTTCTCTGTCCTTCCCCTGTAAGTTTTTTCCTGCCTCTGCTCTGACCCTCGCCCTTGTTCATAGTGTAAATATTGCCATGGTTCACTTTACGCCACGGAATTATAACGTTACGGTGAAGATGCTATTATTATTGTTATTATTATTATTATTATTATTATTATTATTATTATTATTATTATTATTATTATTATTATCATTATTATTATTATTATTATTATTGGCAAATTCATAAATCTTATTAATCATCATAATCACCATAATCATCATTATCATAAAGTAATTCATTATCATCATCACCATCATATTATTATTATTATTATTATTATTATGAAGCTAAAGAAACAAGACTGCCAACAAGGGAATGCAACCTGGTACTTCCCAGTGGCTCAGTTACCTCACATGAAGGTAATCCTTCTATAATTATTCCTACGTCTTCACTCACACAGCTAACACTCTATCTATCTATCTATTGCCAGACGCCTTAATCCCATACGAAATTTTAAAAAATATATATATATATATATATATATATATATATATATATATATATATATATATATATATATATATATATATATATATATGATAAAACGTTGAAATGGAAAATATAACTCTTCGATGTGAATTATGTTCATGCAGTTTCGAGGATTCTCTCTCCCTCTCTCTCTCTCTCCCTCCCTCTCTCTCTCTCTCTCTCTCTCTCTCTCTCTCTCTCTCTCTCTCTCTCTCTCTCTCTCTCTCTCTCTCTCTCTCTCTCTCTCTCTCTCTCTCTCTCTCTCTCTCTCTCTCTCTTTTAATGCCTCAGACTCTGTTCTAACTTGGCCTAAACTTACCATCCATCCACCTTCAAAGCTGAGTTGTAACGGTACACTAACACTAGAACATGATGCTAGTCACGAATAAGTGCTGTGGAAAAGTATAACCGTAGTATTACCTTCTGCCACTAAGGTACGTGAAATCAGCTGCAAAAGGACGAAATTCTGGGCCAAATTAAGGTGAAAGGAGTATAGGCAATAACGTGGTCTCATATCTCATTGTTAGCAGTTCCAGACACATAAAGTTAGGTTAGTGGAGCCTAACTGAGACACAGGAGGCTACTACAAACACCCAGTCCTGTATTACCCCGTGTGAGGTGTACGGCTTCTGGTTGGTATTTTGTTAGTTGTTTCACAGGGACGGGCACAAACCCTTCGCCAACCCACTTGTTGTCACATGGGGGACAGTGCGACATGGAGGCGATTTGTTTGTGGCCACCCCTTACGGAATTAAGGCGTCTGGCAATAGATAGATAGAGGTGTAGGGACATGGCTGGCGTGATCTACAAGTAAAGTGATTCAGGTTCAGGGCCTCTCTCTCTCTCTCCCTCTCTCTTTCTCTCTCTCTCTCTCTCTCTCTCTCTCTCTCTCTCTCTCTCTCTCTCTCTCTCTCTCTGCTTGCTAGGGCGGGGAAGTTGTCTAAGTCCTTCAAAGAGGAAAGTACAATACCAGTCAGTCTGGGTCATTCTATCTCACCCATAGTTCTCTCTCTCTCTCTCTCTCTCTCTCTCTCTCTCCCTAATAATATTTTCACCTATTGTAATTCCAGTAACTACACTTAAACCCAGCACTGAAGAGGAGCCTACACGTGGTGACGCTGTGTGCCTTGGGTGGAAGGAAGCAGCTGCGGCGTCCACCCGGGAGACAAACCTCGCCATATTTTCCTACAAGCGCCGTGGGGAAGGACCCTGTTCAGACACTGGCGAGGTGCTGTCTTCCAGAAGGAGGCGTTGGATAGGTTAATATACTGTCCTGTACCTGTAGGATGGCCTCACAGGAGCAGTGGCTTACCTGTGCTTGATGGGTCTGCTCGTCCAAACAGACCTGAATTAAACAACATCAACAACAACAACAATAATGCAAGAACAACAGTAATGACAACAACAACAACTCTATAGCCCGATGCCTGGAAGAAGGTTAAAGAAGAGAGAGAGAGAGACCGTGTGTGTGTGTGTGTGTGTGTGTGTGTGTGTGTGTGTGTGTGTGTGTGTGTGTGTGTGTGTGTGTGTGTGTGTGTGTGTGAACTGGTAAACCAGTACACACAAGCGGTAACCCAGTCCACACCGGGGAAGAAATTGGACTTAGAGTTCCGGGGGAGAAGGTGGCAGAAAAAATATGGGAGGAAGAAGGAAGTGTTTGTTAGGAGGGAAACAGTCGGAGGAGAGAGAGAGAGAGAGAGAGAGAGAGAGAGAGAGAGAGAAGCGTGAAAGAGATAGAATGACGCAGAGAGAGAGAGAGAGAAGCGTGAAAGAGATAGAATGACGCAGACAGAGTGATAGAACATTTGAGAAATCCCTTGGACGTGGAGAACCAATCAGAGGGTTATACGGATTTATGAGTAGGGCTGGGATTGACGGGGAGGATTACAGTGAGAGTACAGTGCAGCCCAGGGCCAGGCCAGTGGGTGTCTACATGATGTACTGTGTGCTATGAGATGCTTTAGTTACTTCAGATTATTATTATTATTATTATTATTATTATTATTATTATTATTATTATTATTATCATTATCATTATCATCATTTTTACCACTACTACAACAACTACTATTACTACTACTGCTTCCGCTATTGCTACTACTAACTGCTACTACTACTACTAGTACTAGTACTACTACTACTGCTACTACTACTACTACTACTACTACTACTACTATTACTACTACTATTACTACTACTATTGATGTGTATGTGATTGAAAACGTCAAGAAATACTCTGAGATGGTTTGGCCATGTAGAGAGGATGGAGAATGAGAGACTAACTAGAAGAGTGTACGGGAGTGGGATGAGGGGGAGGGGGAGACCGAGGAAGAGATGACGTGATGGAGTGGAGGGATATACGAGATAGAGGGATATGAGCTGGAGGAAGGACATCCAAATGACAGAGGACAAGGTGACATGGAGGCGATTTGTTTTTGATCACCCCTTACTGGATTGAGGCGTCTGGCGATTGATAGATAAACAGATAAATGGATAAACAGAGAGACAGACAGTTGGATAGGTCAATAGATAGATTAATAAATTATGAGGGACTTAAGGAAGCTCCTTAACACCTTTTCCTAGGCGATTTATTTTGCTTATTAATCCTTACTCTACTCTTCTGAGAGCTTTAAATCATTTCAGTACGAACATACTCAGCATAGCATGCGTTTTGATATTACCCAGCCATATCCAAAAATAAATCGGTAAGGAAGAGGTGTTAGGGAGCTTCCATAACTGACAAGAATGAGGACCCATGCGTCGATGGCTGGCTGATTCATTCTTCTATATTCTGTCAATCAATCTATTTCCTTTCCTATTCCCTTTTCCTAAGCGATTTGTTTTGCTCATTACTCCTTGCTCTCCTCTTCTGCGAGCTTCAAATCATTTCAGTACCAACATACTCAGCATAAATAGCACGCATTTTGATGTTAACCACCCGCAGCCAAAAATAAATCACCAAGGAAGAGGTGTTAGGGAGCTTCCGCAACCCAA
The DNA here is from genome assembly GCF_032717465.1 of Coenobita brevimanus. NCBI lineage: Eukaryota > Metazoa > Arthropoda > Malacostraca > Decapoda > Coenobitidae > Coenobita > Coenobita brevimanus. The sequence goes on from NC_136955.1 coordinate 44,272,057, forward strand.
GCGTCTGTTTGATTCATTCTTCTATATTCTATCTATCTGGTCCCAACTATCTATCCCCATATGCATCAGTAACCTCATATACACTGAAACAGACATAGAGAGTTAACAGTAATTCTAGGGACCGATTTATAGAGATGATGTCAGTGCTATTCCTACTGCATTATACATTCCTGTGATAGCACTAATAGCACTGGGGGTCAAGGGAGTGCTGACTTGCAAATGATACATAACACTGTGCTGAATAACAGATGTATAATGAATGAGGTATAATTACAGCAGTACCTCTTTATATGCTGACGTGTCTCTCTTGTGTATGTACTAGGAATGAAGCAATGTCTTTCTTTGGCTGTCATCTTATTGTTCAGTCTTTCTTTCTTCAATGTTGTGTGGATTAGTTACACATATTAGCTGTTTCTTAAAGAAGGGAAGGGTTACTACATACCTCAGTCATCATTAGCATCATCATCACCATCATCATTATCATCATCATCATCATCATCATCACCATCATTACCATCATCATCATCACCACCATCATCATTATCATCATCACCATCACTTTCATCATTATCATCATCATCAGCCATTACAAGTCCACTGCTGAACAAAGGCCTCCCCCAACCTTCTCCACGAATTCCTTGACTGAACCAATCTTTGCCACGTTTTCCCTGCAAATATCTCTATCTCATCTCTCCACCTCCTGTCTGGCCTATTTCTGTTACACTTGCAATCTTCTGGGTTTGTATTCTCTTGAGTTATGGAAGCTCCTTAACACCTCTTCCTTAGCGATTTATTTTTGGATATGGCTGGTTAATATCTTTTTGTACATTAGTTTTGCAGAGTATGGTGATATTAGAAGGCTGGTTTTATTACAGAATGAGGCAGTGAGGTGTAATAAACAAACTAAATCGCTTATCGAAAGGTGATTGGGAGCTCCTCAACCAACGGGAATAAGGCTTTGGAGTCCAGTCAATAGTCAAGCAATCTGAAATACGTCATATGTGGAGAAAGCCGTGAAGAGCAGGGAAACTAAGGAATTAATACGACAGAACCAGGAAATGTAATCAGCTGGAGACCTAATCCATTCATATAACAGAGCTTGCAAGACCTAGCTCCCTAGCACCTCTTCCTTAGCGATTTATTTTAGGGTACGATTGGTTAATATTAGTTTATGTGTTATTTATGATATGTATGATGGTATTTAAATTACTTGAATGACAAAGAAGAGGATGCAGTACTAAGGAGTAATAAACAAAATAAATCGCTTAGGAAGTGGTGTTAGGGAGCTTACTCAACCGACAAGAATACTGGCCCATGCCCTTTGGTCCTGACCTCAGTACTTTCGATCCTAACCAGGGCAATTCTCCTGTCCTTCCCTATATATCCTTTCGTCCTATCTCTAATCTAGTCATCCTTTAGTTATATTTTATCTTTTTCCGATCCTAACCTTAAAAATCTTTGTTCCTAACCTTAGCACTCTCCATTCTTAACCGGGTCCTTCTCCATTCCTAACTTTGGTCTTCTGCGATTCAAACTCTAGACTTATACAGACCAAACGTAACCGGACCTACTGTAACTTCTCTGAGAAAGACACATCCTTCGGTCCTTACTTTGGCTTCCTCGATCACTACCATCTTTTGTTCCTAACTTAAACTTTCTTCCGTCCCAGCCTTGGCATTCTCCCGAGTTACCCTTGTCTTTGTTTAAGCTTAACCTTGGCATTCTTCGGTCCTAACCTTGGCATTCTTTAGTCCTACACTTAGCATTCTACTGGCACTACCTTGGCATTCTCTGGCCCTAACCCAGGTAATTCTTCGGCTCTATAGTTGGCAGTCTTTGGTCTTGTGGAATTATTTAACGGACATAGACACTACTGGGACCAAGCCTAACTGGACCACACCTCTCTGAGAATATCACATACTTCAGTCCTTATCGTTGCATTTTGGAGATCTAACTAAAGCATCCTTCAGTCGTAATTTAGCGTGCCAAAAGTTACCACTGAGAGAGAGAGAGAGAGAGAGAGAGAGAGAGAGAGAGAGAGAGTCAACACAGGCTTAATAACTTCCTTCTTATGACATGTTTCACCTATTTTTTTCCCCCTTGCTCTCTCCACACATTTTTATTCAGATTAAGAGAACGCTTTGGTACTTAAAGGGAGAATGACGGCTCAATCCAACCTCTCTCTAGGTAGTTCTAATAGTGTATACGTAAATAAATATATTTGTCTGAAAACAGCAAAAGTAGTAGTAGTAGTAGTAGTAGTAGTTGTAGTAATGACAGTAATTGTTCTTGTAGTCTTGTAGTAGAAGTAGTAGTACTTGAAGCAGTAGTAGTGGTTTTTATCGTTATTGCTGTTGTAGTAGTAGAAATAGTAGTAGAAGTAGTTTCTGTTGTTATTGTAGTAATGGTGGTAGTTGTTGCTGTTGTATAGTAGTAGTAATACTAGTAGTAACAGTAGTGCAGCAGTAGCATTAGCAGTAGTAGTGGTTGTACTAGTAGCAGTAGTAGCGGTGGTGGCGGTGGTAGTATTAATAGTAGTAGCAGTAGTAGTTGTAGTAGTAGTAGTAGTAGTAGTAGCAGTAGCAGCTGCAACCCCAGACTCATCTAAACGTGAACCCTGTGGACTGCAGACCAAAGTTACCATGTATATGCAGACCCAATTCACCTTTTGGGGATAAGAGAAAGAATGAAGGACGCGAATATAACCGGGCAGCTCCATCTCCAGGTCATATCGGGGCCACCACGTGAAGGCGTCCCTCTCCACCACCATAGCAAGACCAAGAGTGAAGGGGTTAAAGGACAGTATATCTATATGGGGATTCTCAACAGTTGTATCTTACCGATTTACTCTGCACCTAAGACTTTATTAGTAATCCTCATTTATATCACTGAGGGAAGCTGTGATGGTATTAAAGGCATAACACACAGGCACTGGAGAGGGACGCCTTCACGCGGTGGCACTGATATGTCCCCGTGGTTCATTTCCATTCTGTGTACCATCCTTGAACTTTTTCTTATCCAGGAAAGCCAAGGTTAGATTTAGTTTGTGAGTACCAGATGTTGTCAGTATGTTAGTCAGGTTAATTTGTTAGACTAGGTTAGGTCAGAGCTTGTTAGTCAGTCTGGTAAATTTGCTGGGTTAGGTTAGGTTAGAATAGGTTAGCTTTGTTAGTCTGTCTGGTAAATCCGTTTGGTGTGTTTTGTTAATGTAAGTTAGTCTAAATCAAGTTAATCTGTTAGTTAGGTTAGCATGGAGAAAAAATGAAAGAAAATGAAAGAAAGATCATCCGGACAAAAATCAAACTTGGTGCGTAGTGCTAGGACAGAGCCTTGACACTGGTGGCTTTAATTCCAGGTTATGCAAGCGTCTCTCAACTCCCTCCCTATCCCCCGAAAGGATGATGGTGGACTCTCTCTCTCTCTCTCTCTCTCTCTCTCTCTCTCTCTCTCTCCAGCCTGCAGTCTACCGTGTTCTCTTCCACGTTATGTGATCGTCCGCCAACTCCCTATCTCCCGCAAGGATGATGATGGTCTCTCTCTCTCTCTCTCTCTCTCTCTCTCTCTCTCTCTCTCTCTCTCTCTCTCTCTCTCTCTCTCTCTCTCTCTCTCTCTCTAGTGTGAGTCTTACTGCCAGGGCACACTAAATCCGGCAACTAATGGGCGTTGCAGGCTCCGTTGCACCTGATCAGAAGCGATTTAGTTTGCTTATTACACCCTAGCATTCTCTTTTGGCGTACTTGTCACTCTAACATCAACACAAACATCAATAATACTGTATACAGCGAGATACTGGGAGGTGAAGAATGAATCGCTAAATAAGAGACGTTAGGAAGCCTGCAGAGTCACCTAAAAATCACTCTCTCATATTCCGACCTCTTTTAGTGAGGCTTTTAGCTGGAAAACAAATTGCTAGGTAGAAGGCACTAAGAACACTCCAGTAACTACTACATCGCACGAAAGCAACTACACGAAGCCTCATTCACGAAAAACCAGGTACTATTGGTTATGGAGGTCCCTAACACCTTTTCCCTTGCGATTTTGTCTGCGTAATCCACCCTAATAACATTGAGGTAAGGGACGCCGATAGTCAAGAGAGAGAGAGAGTGTAAAAAAAAAAGAAAGTATTAATGTTCAGTAGCCAGAATAAGTCACTAAGGAAAAGGTGTTACGAAGCTGCTTATGCCATTTAGACCCTTATTTTTATCTATTACGGAAGCTCCCTAACACCTTTTCCTAAGCGATTTATTTGCTTATTACACTTTACCGTCCTATTCTGTGTTTTATAAATCCCTCCAATATCACCATACTCTGCATAAGTAAAGTACAAAAGGATATTAACCACCCATATCCAAAAGTAAGTCGCTAAGGAAGAGGTGTTAGGGAGCTTCCTTAACCGGCGAGAATACGGATTATAGAGTAGGAAGTGTTTTAAGTGTATTTGGAGGTCCGTAACAGACGTATCTGAGCGATTTGGTCACTACAATACACCTCAATACCCTATAGTGTCTGTATTAAAATGACGTAAGCAGCATGCATGAGGGATGAGGTGGAGGGATGGAGCTGAGAGGTTTACGAGGGAGGGGGGAGTGAGTTGGGGGGAGGGCAGTCAAATAGTGGATGACAGAGTGACTTGGAGGCGTTCTGTCTGCGGCCACTCTTTGCGGGATGAGGGCGTCGGGCCATAGATGGATAGACAGCATGCACGATGATGCTAAGGTGTCATCAGCAAAATAAGTCGCAAAAAAATGGGTGCTACGAAACCTGTCCCATTTATGTCCGTAGTCGCATCAGTTTAGAAAGCTACCTAGCACCTTTTTCTTACCGGTTTAGTTTTGCATCGTGTTCGTTATTAATCTTTTATGTTTTTTTTTACTTTTATACCGGTGTTACAAAGACAATCATACAAAGGAAGATAAATCGCTAAGGAAAAGGTGTTAGGGATTTCTCTTAACCGTCGGGAATACGTGGACAACATACAAGACGGCATGAACGTGTACAGTGGAAAATAAATCCTTTGGTGACGGTAGGAGGAAACTGAGAGGGACGTTTGCATAGCCGGGCAATGGAGCTGGCCGGCCATAGCGGTGCCACCACGTGAAGGCGCCCCTCTCCATCCCCGAAGAGGATAATGAAGACTGCATTATTACCCCTCCACTCTCAGGGTAGTGTTGTTGTCGGGTTTGGAAACGGTGTGTGTGTGTGTGTGTGTGTGTGTGTGTGTGTGTGTGTGTGTGTGTGTCATCTTTCCACATGATCGGGAACTTTGTGTCAGAATATGGATAGTAGGATGGCATTATAAGTTGCGTAACACCTTTTCCTTTCCGATTTATTCCTTATATTACTCCTACGTACTCTTCCGTGTATCATCCGATATTAAAATGATTTTCAAAAATGTATAATAGAATGTCAAAGGATCCGTATTCTCATCTGTTAAGGAAGCTCCCGAACACCATTTCCTAGGCGACTTATTTTGATCATTACATATTAATTTTTTTCCTCTAGTTACATATATCATTGTAATACCGCCATACTCTGCATATGTTAACCAGTCATATCAAATAATAAATCGGTAATGAAAAAGGTATAGGGGAGCTTACTTAACCACAGAGAAGACTGGGCAAGGTGTAATACGCATAATTAATACGCATAATAATAATAATAATAATAATAATAATAATAATAAATCGCTCAGGAGAAGGTGTTGCGGAGTATGATCTTTTTGACAGTGACGAAGCCAGTAAAGACACCACTGAAGCGACTAGACGAACTTCCTCCACGAATGCAGCAGAGAACAGTGAAAGCGAGAAGCTGACACTACGAAGGCAGACTGTAATAATGCTTGGACTTACCACCCTGGGGGGACTGAAGCGAGACTCCTCATGGTACTGCAAGAGTAAGCTGTGTTATTGGGCGGGTGGGAAATTTTGAAGCGAGAAATTAGCTACGTAACTAGGCACAGGTAAATGTATCCCCTTTTGTACGAGGTCTTTTATATATTTACACATTTCAAAGCAGTTATTTTTAAGTGAGGAAGCAGTACAATGAACCAAATATTATTCTATACTTGTGAAGGGGAGCAATGTGGTCTATAATTATCACTTTGTTGGGGTTGGCATGCTTGAGTGGCAATCGCAGTAGCTGCTATACCAGCGGCCAGGCAAGTTAAGCCCCTCCCCTCCCTAGTCAGTTAGTTAGTTTATGGACAAAAAATGTATAATACAAAATGAACCATGCATAAATAATTTGGCATTCCGTAGAGTGGGTGAGAAGGGACAGGGGCACTACTTCAGGAAGGGGGGCCGTGTTTATAAGACATGTAGACAAACGGCAGATATAATATCACTGCAATAGTCCAGTATTGGTGAAGGTAATTTCCATCAACACAAGAAAAGCATCCTACAGCAATGTTGTGTTAAAACAGTGTCAGTATGGTGTTGAATGAAAAAGGTTTATACTCCTAAATAGAATTTGTTTCTACTTCAGTCTCTGATGTGCCGTACGAAAATATATACAGCGAGTGTCGGAAACACACCAGTGATGCACTGAATGATTGTAGATGCATGGCTTTATGTTTCACATAGTGCAATGGAAGCTATCATGCTCGAGATCATTGTATTTTAACATGAGCATATCATTCACCATGGAGACATCGCAAACAGCGCGTCAGAATATCACTAATAACTCAGAGGATTGCAGTAACTCTGAAACAGCGGGGAGGACGATTGTATCTAGAGCAACTGTAAGATGTTGGTTACGAAGGTATGATGATACTGACACAATTGAACATGAATAGCTCCATGTGCATATTTCCATCCAGAAGTTACTGTCACAAGTATGGATGCTTGTAAGTCATTGCTAAGTCAACAAAACCTTTCTCGAATCCTGATGAACGATGAGACAAGCAGCGTTGCCAGCAGATCTCGAGAGTGTTTCAGAATTCAACGCCAATGTGCCATTTAATTTAACTCAAAATCGTATGAATAGTTTTTTTGGTCCATTGTACAATTATCGTCCTCTTAACCATTTTTTTTTTAGAAAATTACGATGGAAAATATTTTTTACATATATAAACAAAACAGGTGTGTTCCCTCTTACTAAGGCACGCCATCGTGATAAAAGTTAATATGAGAGATGATTTATATATTGCTGAAGAAAATCCACGGAAGGTACCAGATGCAAGGTAGGTAAACTCTATTACTCAGATATAAAAACTAAGATACGAATATTACATGGAACTGTACTATATCCACTAAAGTAAGCGTATATCTTAATGAGATGTAACAGAAAATTATAATATGATGCTAAGGAGGAAGAAATGGAATAGGAAAGATGCAGGACCAAAGTATTGTCTCACTGTGCCATTTAGCTGTGGGAAATACACTGCAGAAGGACAAATATCTCCACCAGGCTCTTTCGAGTGATATATAGTTGTGTTGATTAATTTACAGTATTTCATCAATTACTAGGCAATAATTTAGTTATCCATGTTATTTGGACACAGATTACCTTCAGTCCAATAAATACGACTACCTAGCAGTGGTTTCGTCAGGTGGACGGAATGGAGAATGAGAGACTGACTAGGAGAGCATTAGCATGTGAGAGGAGTGGAGAGATGGAGGTGAAAACTGAGAATGAGATGGAGGGACAGGGTGGAAAGATATATGGAAGTGGTGTGAGCTGGAGAGATGACATTCTGATAAAAGAGGATAGGTTGACATGGAGGCGATTTGGCTGTGCCACCCCTTCCAAGATTAAGCGTCCTTCTAGACACTGGATGGATTTGTCCTATTGTAAAGAGGATCGTCAATGGGTGACATGCATAAGAAGATGTATTGGCATGAATTATAAGCAACATTTCTATAACTTATAAATGTACTCCTGGTGCCCTAGTACTTTAAGGCACTCCAAAAGGATATATTAGTACTTTAAGGCACTCCAAAAGGATATATTAGTACTTTAAGGCACTCCAAAAGGATATATTAGTACTTTAAGGCGCTCCAAAAGGATATATTAGTACTTTAAGGCGCTCCAAAAGGCTATATTACAAAGGGTGAATGGGGTTTATTGCTCACAATAATGCAACTCAGGGGTTAGTGAGGCTGGTCAACCTCGGCCAAACTGTGAAACTGACTAGCCAAGCCCTGGGTCCGTATGCTGCTGTTGTGGTAAATAAGGAATGACAGACTGACACATAGCCTGACGTGGGAGTGCATACGTGATTAAACCCTTCAGTAAAATGGGTATGACAAAGCACTATTTTTAAAGTGTCTATACTCTGTTCACAGTAACTTGGTCTAAACTTACCATTTTTCCATCTTAGAAGCTCAGTATCAACAAGAGATATAGTATGGTGCTAGTCACCAAGAAGTGCTGGCATTTAAGTATGGGATGTAGACTGCACAAGAATGAGTATTTCGCCAAGTTAAAGTGAATGAATTATAAATATATATACTTAAGCTCCTCAATACAAGGACTGGTAGAAGAGAGCGACGCCCTTACGCAGTGGCACCAATATAACCAGACACTTCCGCGACATGGAGGCGATTTGTTTGTGGCCCCCCTTACGGGATTAAGGCGTCTGGCAATAGACAGATAGATAGACTTCCGCTGGCTGGATATCCAAACGTCCCTCATCATTTCCCTGCCCCAAAGGAAGGTTGGTAAAGTGTAGGACAAGGGCCCGTATTCTTGTTATGGAAGCTCCCTAACACTTTCTCCTAAGCGATTTATTTCACTTATTACACCTTACTGCGCTGTTCTGTGTTAAATAAATCCTTCATAATCGCCACACTTTGCATAAATAGCGTACAAGAGGATGTTAGCCACACGTATCCAAAAATAAATCGCTAAGGAAGACGAGCTGGGGAGCGTCCTTACCTGATGACAATACGGATCAAGGTCAGCATTAGCCTGCAGTCCACTGGGTTCACTCGTACTCGAACCCAGACCCAAAGCAGTAAGGACAGGAGAAGGACTTTTCAGGAAGAGTAGATATGAAGAAATGGATAAATGAATAGATGTGTGACTGCAGCAAAATATTTCATGTAAATCAGATATAAGCATAACAATGGAAGTTTATGTGGGGCAATGCATGGCTGGTTAGATGGTAAACTGATTGGTGGTATAAGCTGATAATGTGTGTGTGTGTGTGTGTGTGTGTGTGTGTGTGAATTTTTTGCGTGTGGGTACTGGTTGCATGTACTCGTATGTTTGTGCGTGCTTTTTGCGTTCGTGTGTGTGTGTGTGTGTGTGTGTGTGTGTGTGTGTGTGTGTGTGTGTGTGTGTGTGTGTGTGTGAAATGTCCTTTGTTGTGGCTTTCGCTGTCTAGATTTTTCCTTTTGGGGGGGTGGGGGGGTGGGGGACTTTTGCACACATTCAGTCATTGGTTCTTTTTCTTTGAGAGAGAGAGAGAGAGAGAGAGAGAGAGAGAGAGAGAGAGAGAGAGAGAGAGAGAATGGTGCGCGGGTGGAAACAATGAATGTGTTTCCCTGATAAATATTCATTGTGTGATTTTGTTTTATATAAAGGACCCTTCACCAATACGACTTCCAACCTGTCAAATGCAGTGTTTACCTGTCCTTAGTAAACATTGCTTTTCCAGACTCTCAGCTTTTGTTCTCCTTATCTTGTTCTTGTTTTTGTTCTTCTTGTTCTTTTTCTACTTCTTTTTATTATTATTCCTCTTATTCTTTTATTTCCCTCCTCCATCTCCTCATCCTCATTCTTATCCTCCTCATCTTCATATCATCATCATCATCTTCATATCATCATCATCATCATCATCATCTCCTTTTTCTTCTTCTTTTCCTTCTCCTCCTCTTCATCCTCTTCAGATACAAAAGAGAAGTGATTTTTGGCCAGACTAAAAAAAAAAAAAACACACATAGCATCAAAACCTCCCTGTTCTACCGCATTCCAGGAGCCTTTCATTTCGTCCTCAGGTAAATGGTGTACTGATGACAGGCCACACTCCACCTGCTGTAATTTTGCTTTGAAGGAGGGACTATGAAAGGAGGGGTCATGCCTTCCTGTGTCCCCTGTTCGTCCTATGAAAAGTAATCCTAAGCTACGAGGGGAAAAATTAGCTTGGTTTGTATATGTATTTTGCAGGATGAATAAGGAAGGAAAGTTCATAATGTCCCCAAGTCCTTAATTCGTCCTGTAGTAAGAAATATAAGTTACAAAAGGGATTCGATCTTATATTAATGTATCCGATTCCACTAAGGCTTAACTGTTGACCTTCTCTCTCTCTCTCTCTCTCTCTGAATGGTACGGATAGTTATTCATGGTTTTGGAGAAATTCGTCTGTGTGTGTGTGTGTGTGTGTGTGTGTGTGTGTGTGTGTGTGTGTGTGTGTGTGGAAAAAGAAAGAGAGAGAATATGGGTGGGAGACAGTACCCGCTCTCTCTCTCTCTCTCTCTCTCTCTCTCTCTCTCTCTCTCATATCACAGAGCAATTTGGTACTCTTAGTAATTTGGTCTGGAATTCTTACCGGGCTGAAGGTCAGGGTCAAGGGCAATGGAAGCTCCCTAGCACCCCCTCCTTAGCGATTTGTTTTTAATGTGGCTGGTTAGCATCCTTTCATACGTTATTTATGCTGAGTATGGTGATATTGGAAGGATTTAGGTAACAGAATAGAAAAATAAGGTGGAATAAGATAAATAAATCGCTTAGGAAAAGGTGTTAGGGAGCTTCCGTAACACCATACCACACCAAGGGCATTAACTGAAGGGCCCTGAAGCTCCCGCATCAAGGACTTTTCTACAGCTATGAGCAAAAGTTGTACGACAATCCTTCACTAACATTGCCTTGCCTTCCATATTTCTCGTTCCTCCCCAAACGACAGAGTAGTAGTAGTAGCAGTAGTAGTAGTAGTAGTAATAGTAGTAGTAGTAGTAGTAGTAATAGTAGTAGTAGTAGTAGCAATAGTAGTAGTAGTAGCAATAGTAGTAGTAGTAATAGTAGTAGTAGTAATAGTAGCAGTAGTAGTAATAGTAGTAGTAGACGTAATATAATAACACTAATAATAACAATATAATAATAATAATAATAATAATAATAATAATAATAATGATAATAATAATAATAATAATAATAATTCATATAGTACCATCCATTGCCATAGTCTGCAGAGAAATGACAATAAACTTTTGCACACTGCTGTTTCTGTTATAATATACAGGGTGACCCATAAGTTGATTTATTAACGTGTGTGTGTGTGTGTGTGTGTGTGTGTGTGTGTGTGTGTGTGTGTGTGTAATTCCGATTTAAGAATTCTAAACATGGATCTAATTATAAAAGTCTACGTTAAACCTCCTCAGTAGCGATTCATTATGCCTACCATACCTTAATATTCCCTTGTTTATCATTTATATCGCGTAAATATCAATACCATATGAGACTGAGGTGCAATACGCAGAAAAAATCGCAACGAAAAGGGTGTTACGAACAGATCGCGGAACCACGTAGACCTGTATTCTCGTCGGACCCTTAAAATCCAGGCAGGGTCATATGAGGGGTTCTCTTGATTAATACCGGGCCGGATAATATGAGTAAAATGAGACCCAAGCGACGGGTGACGCCTCTCCATCACCCCTGTCGCAGTCCGAGTAGGTTGGGCTCTGACGTCATATGTAAACAAAACTTGCTGGTACAAATTTTCCGGGCGTTTGGATGGATTTTTTTTTTTTGTACTTTATGCTTAAATAACTACCTAAGAATAACAAATAAATCATTGGAAAAATTTTGTAAGTAAATATATACCTGAAAAGCTTCAAAAACGAGCTATAACATGGCCGAATCCCTTTTCACGTCTGCAAACATGTAGAGCTTCGGTAGCGTGATTGTGTTTACCGTGGTGTTGAAGGGAAATATTCATCTATCGCCCTCGACACAGGATTTAGATGAGCTAGAAGACTTGGACAATAACTTGGAGAACATCGAAGTGACTAGCGGACTCAGTGAAGTGAGGGGAGAGGATGGCATTGGCGATTTCGAAGTATTTTCAGCCAGTGATAGACCTAGTCCGTCAACCTCTGGGGTATCAGTGCGTAGTGTAGGCGTCAAACGTAAGCTCTCGGCAGGTTTGGACTATGGTGGTGATGACCAGGACAGTGGTAGTGACAGTGAGGGGATAGAAGGTAGTAACGGTGATGGATTTATTGCCATGTCCGACGAGAGTGGTGATGACTCTAGGATGGGTGACACTGGTAGCTCTGCCGATTGACTTGGTGGTGGTGACGTTTTGTGGCGTCACGGAATGTCATACTCTTTCCATCAGCTGTACCTTCAGTAGTGGGTAAGTAAAGTACATTTATTTTAATAGTTTTATTGATATACTGTGCGTTTATGGTGGTAATATCCCTGAACTGCATATTGGCAACTTGTAAAATAATACCTACATTTCATCAGTACCCATCATCCCAATCTCATAAATCATATATATTCGACTTTTCAATTTTCCCGAAACTCTGGCCTCCGGGGGGGTGTTTGCGGATTCCGAAATGCCTCATAAAGGGGTTGGAAACTCCCTAGCACCTCTTCCTTAGCGATTTATTTTTGCATATGGCATGGTGATGTTAGAAACATTTATGCAACACAGGTAAGGACAGTAAGGTGTAATAAACAAAAGAAATCGCATAGGAAAAGATGCTAGGGAGCTTCCGTAATCAACGAGAATACAGGCCTAAAACTACGATTCTAATTGGCTAAAATTATCTCCCTCATTTCACCCGTGACATAAGGCCCTGCATAAATGGCGCCTGGTGGTTTAGTGGGTAATTACTGCGCTCCAATCGGATTGAGCCGGTACAGGTTTATATCCAGGGGATGGTTGGGGTTTATTGCTCACGTAATGTCACTCAGGGATGAGTGAGGCTGGTCACTCTCATCTTAAACGTGAGGACCAACTTGCCTAGCCCCGGCTCCTACGCTCCTCATGGGGCAGCATAGGATGGATGATGGATAGATGGATCATCTATAATTGTCGCTTATATTAATGTCCCTTTTATAAATATCCTTCTATAAATATCCCTTGTATAAATGCCCTTTTATAAATGACCTTTGGGTAGCCTAAATGTCCCTTTTATAAATGTTCCTTTATAAATGTCCCGTTACAAATATCCCTTTACAAATGTCCCTAGCTGTTATTTATTATACAGTGTGTTCCATTTATAATGCTTTACTTCCACTCAGCTAGGATAATTTTTTGTGTTGAGGGGACGGCTCAGTTAGCTAGTAAGTGTCTGTCATGTATCATTTATTAATTTCCTACTCCCATTGCAACACCCACGCTCACACCAGCAGACTGAGCCGCCCTCGCAACCCACAAGATACCGGAGTGTGAATTTCTGTGGAGCATTACGTACGGGTTGTTCAGTACAACCTCAGTTTATTTGATCCCATATTTCTTTTTAATATTCAAGGTCAGTGCCAATGTGTGTGTGTGTGTGTGTGTGTGTGTGTGTGTGTGTGTGTGTGTTAGCTGGAAAAAAACTTACTTCGAGGGACATAGCATACGTGAGATAATCTGAATGTGAGAAAGTCTGGATGTGAGACTCTGAAAGTGAATGAGTCTGAAGATGAGAAAGGCTGAATGAAGGAAAGTCTGAATGTGAGACTCTGAAAGTGAGAGAATCTGAAAGTGAGAAAGCCTGATTTTGTGAAAGTCTAAATGTGTGAAAACCTGAATGTGAGAAAGTCTGAATGTGAGACTGAAAGTGAATGAGTCTGAAGATGAGAAAGTCTGAATGTGAGAAAGCCTAAGTGTGTGAAAGTCTAAATATGAGAAAACCTGAATGTGAGAAAGTCTGACTGTGAAAGAGTCGGAATGTGAGAGGGTTTAAAAGTAAGGAAGCCTGTGTTTGAGGAAATCTGAAAGTGAGAGAGTTTGAAAGTGAAAGAGTCTAAAAATAAGTGTAGCAGAATGTAAGAAAGACTGAAAGTGAGAGAGCTTGAATGTGAGAGAGTCTGAAAGTGAGTGTGTTTGAAGGTAAAGGAAAAATGAATGTGAGGTGGTTTGAAGAGACGAGTGTTTGAAGATAAGAAGGTGAAGAAGAATGGCCTCTTTAGAGAAAGGAGAGAGTACTTTAGAGAGAGAGGGGGCAGGAGGGAGAGAGGCTGAGAGCGAAAAGGAGGTAGATAGGGTGAGAGTGCTTGAGAAAACGACATAGAAAAGGGAAGAGGTGATGAGAGAGCGAGGAGGAGGAGGGAGGGAGGGAGGGGGAAGGAGAGGAGGAGGAGGGGGAAGGAGAGGAGGAGGAGGAGGAGGAGGGGGAAGACGAGGAGGGGGAGGAAAGAATGCAGTGAAATAGCGTGATGAAAAGACATAGCCTAGAACTAGAAAACACGCAGAGTGCGCATACCTCCGCCAATGCCGGATCTGGATTCGGAGCCGCCCCAAAGTTTAACCAAGTCTTTCGTGGCGCATGGCTCACCTTTCCACAAAATTTCATTGAAATCCATTGAGTACTTCTGGAGATATCGTGTGCACAAACAAACAAACAGACAAACATAGGTGAATACCCCGGTACATAACCTTCCCTAGCTTCGTTGACGGAGGGAAACATGATATGCGACGGAAGGTGGAAAGCACGTACCATCCACTCCCGCGATGTAGTGCTTCAGAAACAGTAAGAATAAGACACCACAAAATCGAAAGTGGAGCCGCATACCATCCACTCCCTCAATGTAGTGCTTCCACCAAGCAACTCTGCACTGAATAACAGGCCAAATGGTTTTGTGAGACCCAGTAAACCACTGTTACATTGGGTGGTAACCATGAAACTAAGAACTGGAGGCAGTGGTCAGGTGGGTTAAGGCGCTCTAACAAGATGTGAGATTTATGAGTCAGAGTCTTAGGTGTAGTGAAAGTTGATGCTCATATAATACAACTGAGAAATGTGAGAGAGAGAGACAGAGAGACACACACACACACACACACACACACACACACACACACACACACACACACACACACACACACACACACACAGGTATACAAAAAGATTAGGAAAAAAAGACACGGTGAGAGAGAGAGAGAGAGAGAGAGAGAGAGAGAGAGAGAGAGGTAACCCTTCACTCTACCCTCATTATCTCCCTTCCTTCCCTCCATTACCTCCAGCCTTGCCTGCCCTACAGCATTTTATCAACACTAATTATGTTACTCCACAGGGTGACGCAAAAGTATGGGAAGATGGGGGAAAAAGGCAGAGCACAGGGTAGCTTCAGTGTACAGGGATAGAGTGACACAAAAGGCTACGTTCTGTCCATAACACTTCTTCGTGACTAGCATCGTACATAAAACTACGGCTCTGCATCCTTTCAATACCACTTCTTCGTGACTAGCATCATACGTAACACAAAACTCTTACTTTCCTTCCTTTGCACTTCTTCGTGACTAGCATACTGTAATATAACACAAAACTTAGGCTCTCCTTCCTTTCCATTGCACTTCTTCGTGACTAGCATCATATATAGCATAATTCTACGGTTCTACATCCTTTTAATACCACTTCTTCGTGACTAGCACCATATGTTTTTTCCTTAGCACATTTTGACTGGCTGTCATTTTGCCCTTCACTAATTTCTCTCTCTCTCTCTCTCTCTCTCTCTCTCTCTCTCTCTCTCTCTCTCTCTCTCTCTCTCTCTCTCGTGTTTTAAGGCTAGACCTCCCCATAGGGACCGTACGGCCTGTGTGGTCTGTGTATCTATGGAACACACACACACACACACACACACACACACACACACACACACACACACACACACACACACACACACACACACACACACACACACCGAGTAAAACACAGTACCCACTCTCGCACGTGTATAAAAACCACAATATCACTCTCCTGCAACAACATAGCATTCAAGATGGAGAAGTGATATATTTGTGTTAAAGTCAGCATGGTATATGGCGAACGTTACCTAAGAATTAAGTGTCTTTCCCTTTCATATAAGGATGAGATGGAGGGATGGAGTGGAGTAGAGAGGAATATGAGAGAGGGGGGTGTGAGCTGGGAGCAGGGCAATGAAGTGGCGGGGGACAGGGTAACATAGAGGCGATTTGTTTGTGGCCACCCCTTACGGGATTAAGGCGTCTGGCAATAGATACATAGATAGACAGATAAATCTCTAAATTGTCACAGTAAAGGAATGGAGGGTAAGCGCAAAACAATTTCTCTCAGCCAAATTAGATCAACCCTTCCTAATTTGCCCCCGCGCGAGACAAAAATGGATGTTGTCTGCCGGTATTAGTGAAGAATTATACCCAGTCCAAATTAAATCAAGCTACGATGCCATGTGGAGAGGATGGAGAGTGAGAGACTGATGAGGAGAGTGTATGTCAGTGAGGTGGAGGGGGGGAGAGGAAGGGGGAGGCCAGGGATAAGATGGAGCGATGGAGTGGAGAGGTATATGAGAGAGGGGGGTGTGAGCTGGGAGCTGGGCAGTGAAATGACGGGGGACTGGGCGACATGGAGGCGATTTGTTTGTGGCCACCCCTTACGGGATTAAGGCGTCTGGCAGTAGATAGATAGATAGATGCTCCTACACACGGCAGTGATAGATGTATATGCTCCTTCCATTCTTACCTGGTCTAAAATTGCCATCCCTCGTTCTTGAATGCTGAGTTGCAACTAGAGATTAACATTAGAATATCATGCTAGTCAAGGAGAAGTGCTGTGTGATGGATGTAGAGCCACGGTGCTGTCTTTTCCTGTCACCTACATACGTGAAAAAAAGCTTCAAAAGGACGAAAATCTAGGCCAAGTTAAGGTGAAAGGAGTATAATGTTGGTGAAGAATTATGCCCAGTCCAAATTCATTCTTAATTTCTCGTACATATATCAGTGATGGGTGTTTGTTACTATACTGTTTTTACTCTGACATGGCCCAGATATTCGTCCTTTTGCAGATTATTTCACGTTGCTCAGTGGCAGAGACAGTGCTTCGGCCCCACATACTTTCCATAGCACGTCTTCGTGACTAGCACCATAATCTACTGTCAGTCTATTCTTACAACACAACATTCAGAATGGAGTGATGGAGTTTTAGGCCAAGTTAAAGTGAAAAGAGTAGTAGTATTGCTTTTTACCCTTTATTAGTGAAGATATACGCAAACGCCTTCTCTTTATCGATTTATCCTGCACAGTACATCTCAATATACAGTGTTACCGATGCATAATAAATCGGTACCGGTATCACTGTATATTGTATAGGAGAATGATAAGGTGTAAAATCAAAATAACTCGCAATGGGAGAGGTGTTACGAAGCTTCCCATTTCACCAACAATACCGTCTCAAGACACATGGAAGGAATGGAGAATGAGAGACTGACTAGGAGAGTATATGAGGTGCTAGGGAACGGGCAAAGGGGAGACCGAGGATGAGATGGAAGTATAGGAGGGAGAAGTATATGAGTGAGGGGTGTGAGCTGGAGATAGTGCAGCCAGATAGCGGAAATAATAATGATAATAATAATAATAATAATAATAAAAATAATAATAATAATAATAATAATAATGATGATGATGGAGTTATAATAATAATAATAATAATAATGATAATGAAATAACTGACACTAATAATAATAATGATAATAATAATAATGATGATAAGAAAAAGGAGAAGAAGAAGAAGAAGATAATGATGATGATGATGAAGAGGAGGAGGAGGAGGAGGGGAGGATAAGAAGAAGAAGAAGAAGAAGATGATGATGATGATGATGATGATGATGATGAGTAGGATTAGGAATAACCATAATAAACATAAAAAAAGAAAAAGAATAACAAAAGAGGCCAGAATATCATCAGAATAACTTCCAAAAAAACACTAATGTCAGTCACAAAATATTTTCTGGAAGATTTGCAAAGAAAACGACAAACTGATTCTTAGCTTTTTATTATTTCCTGGGTAAAATAATCCTTAATGAGAGAGAGAGAGAGAGAGAGAGAGAGAGAGAGAGAGAGAGAGAGAGAGAGAGGGGGGGGAGAGAGTAATAAAACATGAAATATTTTACATGAATGTTAAGTGAGAAATTTAATCAGAATA
The DNA here is from genome assembly GCF_032717465.1 of Coenobita brevimanus. Lineage (NCBI taxonomy): Eukaryota > Metazoa > Arthropoda > Malacostraca > Decapoda > Coenobitidae > Coenobita > Coenobita brevimanus. The sequence goes on from NC_136955.1 coordinate 44,290,110, forward strand.
TTGTGATAATGTGACATATCTTGGGCATATTATTTTTAGTCGTAGTAGTAGTAGTGCCGGTAGTAGTAATAGTAGCTAGTAGTAGAAGTTAAACTTGCTGTTATTGTTGTTGTTATTGTTGCTGTAGTAGTAGGAGAAGTAGTTATAGTAGTAGTAGTAGTAGTAGGACTTATTTATTATTATTATTATTATTATTATTATTATTATTATTATACGGTCTTGTTTCTAAAAATAAAATTATTATTATTATTATTGTTATTATTATTACTATTACTATTATTATTATTATTATTATTATTATTATTATTATCATCATCATCATCATCATCATCATCATCATCATCATCATCATCATCATCATCATTATTACGGTCTCGTTTTTAAGAATAAAGCCTTACATTTACGAACCACAGTGAAAGAGAAGGCAGGGAAAAATATAAAAACATATCTAGCCTCTAATTAACTTTTCTCCCGGCGACTTGAAAGGCGAAAGAAGCAGAGGAATTCTGGCGAGCGAGATTATTTCCCGTGTGTGGAAGGCGGGCCGGAATATGACGCCCTACCCACGCACTCCTGCCTCTTGGCCTGCCACGCTGGTTTTTTAATATTTATTCCCTTATCATTATTTATATTTCTTTATTATTCTTTATTTATTTACAATTTATTTAGCCCTTCACAGAAAATGACTCCCTTCCCACGCAGACTGACTTTTGTCCTGGCACGCATTTTTTTATATATATATTTCTTTATAATTTTTTATCTCTGTCATTTATCTCTTTATTTATTTCTGTATTATTTACTTGGCCCTGCACAGAAAATTACTCCCCTGCCACGCACTCTTGGCTCTTGTCCTTGCACGCATTTATTTAATATATATTTTTTATTATTTATTTCTTTATTATCTGTTTATTCATTATTAATATTCATTTCTTTATTATGTATTTATTATGTATTTATCTTATTCTTTATTATTTATTTCTTTATCATTTCTGTGTTATTTATTTCTTTATTTCTTTGTTATTTATTTCTTTATTATTTATATTAATTTCTTTATTATCTATTTCTATTATTTATTGATTATTTATTATTTCTTTATTCATTATTTCTTTATTTATTTCTTTATTATATATTTTTATTTATTTCTATTATTTATTTCTTTATTATTTGTGTATTATTTATTATTTCTCTCTTTATTATTTACTTCACTTTTTCGTGGTGGGGTTGTGTTCCATGGGTAATGCAGCTGCGGCGTCCATCAGGGAGGCAAACCTCTTCCTATTTCCCCACACCTCGCCATGGGAAGGACCCTGGTCTGACCCTGTTGAGGCACTGTACCACAAAGGGGGGGGGATTCCCCTCTGCGCACTGCATGTTCTGTACTATACCTGTAGGATGGCCCCACAGAAGCAGTTACTTACCTGTGGTCGTCAGGTCTGCTCGGCTAGATAGACCAGGGTAAGCAACAACAACCTATCTATCTGTTGCCAGACGCCTCTGTCCAGTAAGGGATGGCCATAAACAAATCGCCTCCATGTCTCCCTGTCCCCCGCCATTTCACTGCCTTCCCCCCAGCTCACACCCCGTCTCTCATATACAGTACTTATCCACGACAACGACTATATATAAATCTCTCAAGTTCCCATGACTCTATCTCAGCTCAGTAAAATCGCCTGCCTTTGTATATGACAGAATCCTAGAGTTGTCCCGACGATGACAGGGTTAGTTGTAATAATTGGGTATGGAGGCTCCCTAACACCTCTTCCTTAGCGATTTAATTTTGAATTTAATGGGCTCGTATTATTTTGTACGTTATTTGTGCATACTTTGGGTACTTTTGAAGGATTTAGGTTACTTAACACAGACTAGGACATTAAGGTGTAATAGGCAAAATAAATCGCTAAGGTAAAGGTGTTAGGGAACTTTCGTAACCGAGGAGAATACGGGGCCTGTCTTCTGGAACTTATTCTCAGCCTAGTCACATTACATGGAATTCTGGCGACCCATAGCAAGCGCCAGATCGTTTTATACAGAACGGGAGATCGAGGTGGCGGATGAATGTTGTGAGGAGAAGTGCATGATCAGGGATTTGGCACCCCTTTTTAACGTGATGGGGTCCGGATTGACTCTATCGGATACGTTTATGTGAAGCTACACAATGTGGTGAAAGTTTTTGGCGTATCCGATAGAGCCAGGATTCCGGGGGCTTGAATGGTGAGTGAATGGAAGCGTGGCCTAGTGGATTGGGCAAATTTGGGCCGTCTGGACGTTGCTATTCCTCACCCTGCCCTAGGGTGGGAAAGGAGGTCCGGATGATGATGATGATGATGATGGGAGAATATTCCAATTTGAGCGATTATATATACCACAAAATAACTCCCAGATTAATAGAGGTTCTTCCTAATTGGAAAAAAAAAATGACGCGTCTAGGAAGCAGCAGTCAGGCACAAAAATTAGAGAAAATTATGATTGGGGAATGTGGTGCTAGTATTTCCCACTGCCTATGACCTCCAATCTTTCATATTGTGTCCAGGCATCTCGACATAAACAGATCTTGAATTTGGCTCTCTATTATCTTGTTTTTTTTTTTCTTTTTTCGTGGAGGGAACAGTCTTGTGGTCTCCTGGCCTTTGGTTCCTTCTTTCTTGCATTGAAAAAAATATCTGAAAATGACTTCCTTTGGCCACAGACTTAGGGCTTGTAGATGCACGCATTATTCATCATTTTTATTCACATTAGTTTTGTACTTATTACTTTGTTCAGTTACCTGTCTTCTCTCTCTCTCTCTCTCTCTCTCTCTCTCTCTCTGTTTGTGTCTGTCTATCCGTCTGTATGTCTCTATCCATACATCTATCTATCTATTTATGTTTATTTATCTTTCCATTGAGTAATTTTCTCACTTGATCCATTATTAATTATTTATGTACCATATATACTTCTATATTTTAATCTCCGTCCCCACACCTGTCTGTCTGTTTACTTATAGCCTGACGCCATAATCCCTTAAGGGGTGGCCGCTTGTCCCTGAGTTGTTTGTTTTAAGAGGAGGGGCACTAACCCTGCACCAGCCCACTTGTTGACACGTAGGGAACACGTATGGGATGGTTATATGGTTACCACCCCGAACTGTAAACAGTTTCCTGGCATACAGGAAACCATTAGGCTTGTCACTCAACGTAAAGCCACCTAAAAAGGAAAGAAGAGTAATAACAAATGACAGGAAAGATGGGAGACATAGGAAGAGAAGAGGGCAGACACAGAAAAAGAACGATACAAGTGAGGGATGAAGTAGGCAGCACTACATAGAGTGGATGATGGTCGCCACCACCTACCACCTGTTATAACTCACTCTCAGGTTCATACTATACCCTGCCTTTAAGTTAAACAGACTACAAGAAAAGGAATAAATGAAACAGTATATATACGTACAATCATGAGCAAATGTTCGCTACCATTTTTCTACAGGCCGTGGTAATGAACTACTATATTTATTTTTTATATATGCAAGGAAGAAGGAACCCAAGCCAGAATCCTGCAAGACTGTTCCCTCAAAGAAAAGGCAAAAACAAGATAACAGAACAATAGGATGCACAGAGACGTAGGAGTATAGGACGGTAGAATATTCTCTGTCGCTTTGAGAGGAATGGGAAATTAGGAAAGGGAAATACCTGGCGCTGGTTTGCCCATGTGTAAGGAGTGGAAAGGAGAGACTGACTAGGAGAGCATATGTGTGTAAGGTGCAGGGGGAGGGGGGGAGAGCGAGACCGAGGATGAGGAGGGTTGGGATGTGGAGGGTCTGGGCTGGAGAGAGGGCAGCGGAGGACTGTCAGCGATTTCTTGCTAACTGCTGTCCCTCTCAGTCATTTACAGCTGAATAAAGTCGTCTGTCATTAACAACATATAAAAGACGGAACAGTGATAGGGTGAATTATTTTTGCTGCGTTGTGGGGATGGCTCAGTCTGCTGGTGTGGCCGTGGGTGTGGTAGTGGGAGTAATGTTATGCAGGGTAGATACTGATAACTCTGACTGACCCGTATGAGAGAAAATAAAAGCGAGATTATTTCCTGTGTAGGGAACGTGGAGCCACACAGAAAACTACTTCCTTTCTCTCTCTCTCTCTCTCTCTCTCTCTCTCTCTCTCTCTCTCTCTCTCTCAAAATCTGAATAAAATTGTCTAAAGAGAGGAAGAAGACTGTAAATAATTAGGGTCAAGGGCTAATGCTGTTCTGTATACAATCTTCGCTCATATTAAAAGATACACATATAAAAGTGTGTGTGTGTGTGTGTGTGTGTGTGTGTGTGTGTGTGTGTGTGTGTGTGAGAGAGAGAGAGAGAGAGAGAGAGAGAGAGAGAGAGTGTGTGTGAGAGAGAGAGAGAGAGAGAGTGTGTGTGTGTGTGTGTGTGTGTGTGTGTGTGTGTGTGTGAGAGAGAGAGAGAGAGAGAGAGAGAGAGAGAGAGAGAGAGTAGCCAGTCAGAAAATTACTTCCTTTTACTTAGGACTAAATTCTTGTCGATACACATTTTCTGGTTATTTGATTATTCATTTCTTTTATTATTATTATTATTATTATTATTATTATTGTTGTTATTATCATCATCATCATCATCACTATCATCATCATCATCATCTTTAAACCTCAAACTATTATGTTATCTCAGTATCTGGTATTAAACACAGAGCAGCACGCGGATATCTCATTATAAATATTTTTCCCCACTCCACTGCCTTACTTTGAGGGGTAAGGAAGGAGCTGAGGGACGCTTGTATAACTGGACACTGGAGCCGCCCAACCACACCAATGCCACCACGTGAAGGCCCCCCTGACCATGGCCAACAAGGTCATTGAATGCAGTATGAGGAATAATAATGACCATACGAATCACTTTTATTTATAGAGACAGACATACTAATTCATTTCTTTATTGTGTGGTAAATAATGACGCCATATATGAACGCCTTCACGTGATGGCACCAGTGAAATTACAGGTAACTCCTCTGCTTGGTTATATAAACGTCCCTCAACCTCCTCCCTATCCACCAAAAGGAGGAGGATGTACTGCAGGAGATGGCAGCTTATTTTCCAGTCAACTAGGTCCACGTCTACACACACACACACACACACACACACACACACACACACACACACACACACACACACACACACACACACACAAATATCGCTCAGCCTTTAAATCGAAGCATTGTGAAATTAATGCACAATATTCTGTGTTCGATTCGGCAAATCAGTATTCAATATGGACGGTGGGTGTCAGCGCCGAAGTGGTGACATGTGAAAGATTATGGTATGTTAGAAGGCTATGTATGTAGGAAGGATGTGATTGGAAGCGTTAGGAGAAACACACTGAGGTGGTTTGGCCATGTGGAGAGGATGGAGAGTGAGAGACTAACGAGGAGAGTATGTGAGTGAAGTGGAGGGGGGGAGAGGGAGCGGGAGGCCAAGGATGAGATGGAGGGATGGAGTGGAGAAGTACTGTATATGAAAGAGGGGTATGTGAGCTGAGAGCAGGGCAGTGAAATGGTGGGTGACAGGGCGACATGGAGGCGATTTATTTGTGGCCACCCCTTACGGGATTACGGCGTCTGGCAATAGACAGATAGAAGAAGTCTGCTGGGCCTTAGGGAACGGGCTGTTATGCATATGTCCAGAGTCGAATGTGAGAAAAAACGTAGGAAGATGTCAAGTCTCTCTCAGGTTAGGAATATTAGCCAGCAGAGGAAACTGAGAAGAAGAGGTAATACTGAATAGGCTATATTTTGTATCTATAGGCAGACATACCAAACCTTTCTCAGGGCAAAAGTATTAAGTAACAAACGAAAAAGGGTTGAGAAAATGAGATTGTGGACGAAATAGTGCATAAAAAGACAGAAGAACTAGGTACCAAGCCTCTCTCAGCTTAGGAATATTAGCCAGCAGAGGAGAACGATATGTAGAAGAGGCGACGTGTAGACGAGAGAGAGAGAGAGAGAGGGAGCGAGAGAGGGAGAGAGAGAGAGAGAGAGAGAGAGAGAGAGAGAGAGAGAGAGAGAGAGAGAGAGAGAGAGAAAGAAGGAAAAATAGTGAAAATAAAGAGCGAGAAAGTACGGATGAAAAGAGAGAGAGAGAGAGAGAGAGAGAGAGAGAGAGAGAGAGAAGGAAAAATAGTGAAAATAAAGAGCGAGAAAGTACGGATGAAGAGAGAGAGAGCGAGAGAGAGAGAGAGACTGTTTATCTGGCAAATCACCTGAAGGCAGTAAGGCAGGCAGGTAAGGGAAATAAATATTACCTGTCGATAGTACAACGTGGACCATTGGCTTGGCAATCTTCTCTCTCTCTCTCTCTCTCTCTCCCCATCCGTACGTTTTCGCTCTATTTCCTTCTTCTTCTTCTCTCTCTCTCTCTCTCTCTCTCTATGTATGTAGGTGTGTGAGGTAATTGAATCTAAAGGGCTTGTGTGTGTGTGTGTGTGTGTGTGTGTGTGTGTGTGTGAGAGAGAGAGAGAGAGAGAGAGAGAGAGAGAGAGAGAGAGAGAGAGAGAGAGAGAGGCCTAAATACTGTGCAAAGCTTAATTAGAATAAAACTCTCACAGGCTACTAACACACACACACACACACACACACACACACACACACACACACACACACACACACACACACACACGCACGCACGCACACACACACACACACACACACACACACACACACACACACACACACACACACACACACACACACACACACACACACACACACACAGATAAGAAAAAAACATCAAGTCTTAGGTGTAAGAGAATATTCGAATCTTCCCTGTTAAATCAGAGTTAATATAACCACTATTGTCCCTCAGGTTTATATATTACCCCAGTCTATCTACCTATCGCCAGGTGCCTCAGTCCCGTATGGGGTGGCCACAAACAAATCGTCCACATGTCGCCTTGTCCAGTACCACTTCACAGCCTTGCTCCCAACTCACACACCCCTCTCTCATATACCTCTCCACTCTAAAATCATAGAAACAATATATTAAAAAAACTATGATTTTATTAAGGGGGAAATGGGTATAAAAGTGATACTGGGAGGTAAATTTGGGTCTATGGTATTATATATATGGGAAAACTTTTGAAGGCAGGTGTATGGGGCAGGTGCGTGAATGGTCCTATTACCTCCATTCACCAGCGTCAATAGAGAGAGAGAGAGAGAGAGAGAGAGAGAGAGAGAGAGCTACACAGAGAGATAGGTAGATATATGGACAGATAGCTTGATAAGTAGACAGGAAAGTGGAGAGATAGATAGATATATAGAGAGAGAGAGAGAGAGAGAGAGAGAGAGAGAGAGAGAGTAATAATACCCTCCTTTAAATTTCCTCTGGATGGACCTCACGATAAACAAACCTTGACCAGATAAAAGATGGAAAAAAAAAAACTTTAAAAGGAGGAATAAAGAAATAAAGAAAAAATAGAGAAAGCCAACCTTACAGGAAGTATATTAAAGAAATTCGAGCTTAAAAGAAACAGATTAAAGAGAGTCGACCTTAAAAGAAACAGATTAAAGAGAGTCGACCTTAAAAAGAAACATATGAAAAAGAGTCGACCTTAAAAGAAACATATTAAAGAGAGTCGACCTTAAAAGAAACATATTAAAGAGAGTCGACCTTAAAAGAAACATATTAAAGAGAGTCGACCTTAAAAGAAACATATTAAAGAGAGTCGACCTTAAAAGAAACATATTAAAGAGAGTCGACCTGAGAAGAAATATTAGAGTCGACCTTAAGGGAAACATTTTAAAGAGAGTCGACCTGAAACATTTTAAAGAGAGTCGACCTGAAACATTTTAAAGAGAGTCGACCTGAAATATTTTAAAGAGAGTCGACCTGAGAAGAAATAGAGAAAATCCACCTCAAAAGAAAGTTAACCTCGAAAGACTAATCTCATCTTAACAAATAGCAAATATAAGAAATCATTTACCCCTGAGATTTATGCCTTTCCATTTATCTGTCTTCCAATCCTGTAATTTCCCATGATGTAGGCTGTTCACTTCGGATATCTGAGGCAAGAGAGACCAGTCGCTCATCCCTTATAGGCATTGTGTGAGCAAGGAACCACAAACAATCCTTTGACCTAAACCATTCAAGGAGCAAATTCTTCTGGAGCACCATAGCCCACTTGACCGCATGCCATCAACAGGTAACCCGACTGAAGAACAAGAATCATCACAAAACCAGGCTGGCGAGAAAGGTTCCTTCCTCCAGCAGAACTACGTCTTTTTCACTATTTTCTCGCTATCGCCAAAAGACATCATTCAGCTGTGGGCTTAGATACAGCCTTCCGTACCTCATCCACTAATGCGCTGGCCTCCTAAGTTGAAGAAATCACCTTGAACGACAGAAAGATAGAATAATTGTGACATCCTTGGGTTTACAGTGTTATAATCTGGCTAAGCATGACCAGCCTCAGAAGCAACGATACACATAAGTCTACTGCTGTCTCTCTGTAGCTTTTTCTACTTCGTGTCTGTCTGCTGTTGGTTCTTACTGCTTCTGTCTGTCTGCTGTTGGTCATTTCTGCTTCAAACACACACACACACACACACACACACACACACACACACACACACACACACACACACACACACACACACACACACACACACACACACACACACCGCTCGCTGGTGCAGTGGTAACGTTCTCGCTTGCCAACTGGTGGACGGGAGTTCGCGCCTCGCTCAGGTTGCGAAAAGTTTCACTGACGAAGTGGGTGGTTACTGTCCCCCTTGAGCAAGGGGACGGATGTGTGCGTGTGTGAAGGTCACAGCCTTGCCCTTAGATCGGACTATATGAGCTCTCAGCTCCCTTCCGGGAGGGTAAAAGCTGACGATCACAACCATCAAGTGATCCTGACCGACCGAAGCAGAGAAACACACAGCAGACACAGAAGCAGAGAAACAACAGCAGACACAGAAGCAGAAAGAAACAGCAGCAGACACAGAAACACTAAGAATCAGCAGCAGACACAGAAACAGCATTAACAGCAGCAAACACAGAAGAAGTAGGAAATAACAGCAGACACAGAAGCAGAGAAACAACAGCAGACACAGAAGCAGAGAAACAACAGCAGACACAGAAGCAGAGAAACAGCAGCAGACACAGAAGCAGAGAAGCAGCAGCAGACACAGAAATAATGAAAACAAAAGTAGACACAGAAGCAGTAAGAAACAACAGCAGTCACAGAAGCAGAGAAACATCAGCGGACAGAAGCATAGAAACACCAGCAGACACAAAAGCAGAGAAACAACAGCAGACACAAAAACAGAGAACCAACAGCAGACGCAGAAGCAGAGAAGAGACAGTAAACAGCAGAGAAACAGAAGCAGACACAGAAGCAGAGAGACAACAGCAGACACAGAAGCAGAGAAACAACAGCAGACACAGAAGCAGAGAAACAGCAGCAGTCACATAAGTAGAGAAACAGCAGCAGACACAGAAGCAGAGAAACAGCAGCAGACTGAAGCAAAGAAACAGTAGCAGACACAGAAGCAGAGAAACAGCAGCACACACAGAAACAGAGAAACAGCAGTAGACACAAGCAGAAAAAAAAACAGCAGACACAGGAGCAGAGAAACAGCAGCAGACAGAAAACAGAGAAACGGCAGACACAGTAGCAGAGAAACATCAGCAGACACAGATGTAGAGAAACAGCAGCAGACACAGAAGCAGAAAAACAGAAGCAGACACAGAGGCACTAAGAAACAGCAGCAGACACAGAAGCAGAGGAGACAGTAGACAGCAGAGAAACAACAGCAGACACAAAAGCAGAGAAACAGCGGACACAGAAGCAGAGAAACACCAGCAGACACAGAAGCAGAGAAACAACAGCAGACACAGAAGCAGAGAAACAGCAGCAGACACAGAAGCAGAGAAACAACAGCAGACACAGAAGCAGAGAAACAACAGCAGACACAGAAGCAGAGAAACAACAGCAGACACAGAAGCAGAGAAACAACAGCAGACACAGAAGCAGAGAAACAACAGACACAGAAGCAGAGAAACAACAGCAGACACAGCAGCAGTAAGAAACAGCAGTAGAAGCAGCGAGAAGCAGTAGCAGACACAGGAAGAGAAAGAACAGCAGACACAGAAACAAGAGCAGACACAAAAGCAGACAAACAGCAGTAAACATAAGAAGCAGAGAGAAACAGCAGGAGACAAGAAGAGACAGCAGCAGACATGACAGCAGAACGAAACAGCAGACACACGAATCTGAATGCAACAGCAGATACAAAGCAGAAGAAAACAACAGCAGACAGAAAGAAACAGCAGTAAACACAGAAAGAAAGAACACAGGGAGAGAAAATAACGCAGACAAAGAAGCAACAACAGCACCAGACACAAAGAAACTGCAGAAAATGGAGGAAAAAGGCTATAGACAACCAGAGAAACAGCAATAAACACAAAGCAAAGAAACAAGAGCAGACATTACGGAAACAGCAACAGCACAAAGAAACAGGGTACCGACGGACACAGGAAGAAACAGCATCAGAGAATGAAACAGCACCAAGCACAAAAACAGAAACAGCAGACATAAGCAGAAACAGCAGACACAAGCAGAAACAGCAGACACAAGCAGAAACAGCAGACAGATAGAACCAGAAAGAACCACCGGCAGGCAGACACGAAGAAGAAACAGCTACAGAGAGACAGCTACAGACAAAGAAACAGCAGCAAGCACGGAAGGAGAAAGAAAAAGTAGACACACAGAAGCAGAAAGAGAAAGCAGACACACAGAAGCGGAAACAACCAGCAGCAGAAACAGACACGAAAAGAAGCAGCAACAGAGAAAGAAGCAGCAGCAAGCACAGAAGCAGAAAGAAAAAGCAGACATACAAACAGAAAGAACCAACAGCAGACAGACACGAAAGGAAGCAGCAACAGAGAAAGAAGCTGCAGCAAGCACAGAAGCAGAGGCAGGCAGGCAGGCAGTGGGAGATCAATGGTTCCCGATACGGCGAATTTATCTGCTGGCTGGATCGGGTGAAAATCTATCGGGTCGGCGGAGGAGGAGGAGTATCGGCTGGAATTTACCGGCTGTTGAGTATCGGCTGATTTCCATTAATGGCGCCTAATGGTATTGCGCGACAGCCGACAGAAAACCGCTTCCGCCCAGCAATGTCGCAGTCGGGTACTTCGCTCGTAACTCCTTTGCCTGAGTATCGACTGCACTTAAGCGCCTCGTTACACAGACATACGGCCGTGTTCAAGGTGGCACAGGACACTTCATGGCATCTTTTATTTCCAGGGGCCGGCCTATCACTGACTTTGTCTCTGAGTCACTCAAATTAAACAGGAGTGCGTTTTAACTTGCAGCCGCCAGCCCCGTGCCTCACCACCCATGCATTACCCATTGTTATATTTTAATACTAGATCTGTCACGTGAATATCATGTTTAGAACCTCCAGACAAATATTAGAAAAAGACAATATTGTATACATGTCACAAATTACATCGCTAAAAGACAAGTAAATGAACACAAAATATGCGAATAATTTTCCAGCTTGTAGGCCACTGGCCTCCTACATTAGAACAGGCGTCTCTCTCTCTCTCTCTCTCTCTCTCTCTCTCTCTCTCTCTCTCTCTCTCTCTCTCTCTCAGTGCGGTTTTAGAAGTGCGTGAGGTTACATTAACTACCCATCGCCCTCCCTCTCTCCTTCCTCCTAATCCTACCTAGTTAATGACATAAAACTATATGGAATAAATATTTCTATCTACCTTAGTTGTGCCATTTGGAGGGTCCGGCAATACACTGAATACTGATCTAATTATTGTGCGTTGTAATTATATGTACTTGACTTAATATCTTAGTGTAAATTATATGTTCAGTACTGCATTTAGCGCATCATTACACTGAGGTCGGAATCAAACACATGACCTTGCACTAAATGGCGTGGGAAACTTCGTAACACCTCTTACTCAGCTATTTATTTTGCATTTTTCTTTTTATCTTATATATCAAGGTGTTAAATGCAAATTAAATCCCTGAAGAAGAAACGTTAGCAAATGTAAGAGGCTTCCTGGAAATACGGTCCAAATCCTGACACAGTTTCTCCATTCGATCGAGTCCGGATTGTTGTTGTCTTTGTTGTTATTGCTCTTCTTGTTTTCCTTGTTGTTCTTGCTGTTGTTGTCGTTGTTGTTGTTACCCTTGTTGTTGTCGTTGTTGCTTTACCCCGGTGTGTCTGGCCAAGCACTCCCGTTGAGTACATGCACGAAACTGCTTTTGTGGGGCCGTCCAACAGATGCAGTACAGCACAGACAGAGACACAAGCATCTTCCCAGAATTCGACGATTAAATTGCAGAGAAAAATCGAAACATGAAAAACGCAGTTGTAAAGATAGGATTGTCATTGTATTTAACCAGTTGTAAATTTTCTTCAAACATCACTGGGAAGACAACTGCTTCTTTGACTGTATACTCGTGTAGGAATCTGGCGCCCTCTTATGGCAGATAGCGCCTCGCTATATATATATATATATATATATATATATATATATATATATATATATATATTCCTGCTGCCAGTATACGAATTTATTCACATTAAAGCTGAGTTTTAGTGTGAAAAGAGTTAATGAAGGTTATATTATGAACTTTGCATTTTGAAAAGTTTTCCTTAAGCTAAATATTTACTGTTTTCCCTATAACTTGGCCTAGATTATCATCCTTTTGCAGCTTAATTCACGTAATTCCGTAGCATAATAACACGCTGGCTGTAAATCCTTTCTACGGCTCTGCCTCGTGACCAGCGTCATATTTCAGTGTTAATCTCCTGCTTAAACTCAGTAATTTTAGGCCAGGTTAGATTTAGTAGTGTATGATGCCCAGAAAAATACGCCATTGCTGACTCCAGATTACTTGATTTAGTTCAAGGGAGGCGTCTGGAAGGGATGGGGGTAGTGAAGAAGACATGTACATTAAACCCCTTAAGTCTTTGCTATGCTAAAGAAAATAGTTTGGAGGCAGCAGGAAATTAAATATAAAATACACTGTCGAAGTGAGGTGCATATTGGTAACTAATTATAAAAAAAAAATACCTTTCAGTTATGTCCATGGGTATATGTACAAATGGCCACACATGAACCTGGTACAATGTGTGTGTGTGTGTGTGTGTGTGTGTGTGTGTGTGGTGGAGGTCTAGCTACAGTTACCGACGTTCATGCCTCACGGTTACCTGGTCATTTCAGCTAATATTAAACACCTGCGTTCATTCATGTGGTCATGTGGAGAGGATGGAGAGTGTGAGACTGACAAGGAGAGTGTATGTGAGTGGGGTGGAGGGGGGGAGAGTGAGTGGGAGGCCAAGGATGAGGTGGAGGGATGGAGTGGAGAGGTATATGAGAGGGGATGTGTGAGCTGGGAGCAGGGCAGTGAAATGGCGGGGGACAGGGCGACCTGGAGGCGATTTTGTTTGTGACCACCCCTTACGGAATTAAGGCGTCTGGCAATAGATAGATAGATAGATTCATTCATGTCAGTGCCACCAGATGACAAAGTTAACTGTGCTAAATCCTAGGCCTCACCTACACAGTAATCTTGTCCCAGGTTCATATGTCGTCAAGTGTACATAGTGTGGTCCTTTACTTACAGGTGTGCAGTAAGGCAAGAGAAGACCAACACTTACCTGCAAAAACAAAGAGGATTTATATTAGAGAGGAATTATTGTCTAACACTTGTACTTAAAATTTATTACATGCGACCTAGAGAGGAGGAAATAGAGAGAGAGAGAGATAGTAGTGAGACATTTTTAAACACAAGTACTTAAAACTTGTTACCTTCTATCTTAATATGTAATAGAGAGGAAGCTAGTTGAGGCGGAGAGAGAGAGTGAGAGAGAGAGAGAGATTTTATACTGGAACACATAACCTTCACTTGTGTCGTTGATAATTCCCTAATGTCATAATGGCGATGCTCCTTTCACTTTAAACTGGCCCAGATTTTCGTCCCTTACAGCATATATCACGTAGCTTATTGGGAGGAAAGGAATGACAACTGCTGTACATCCCTTCCGTGACACTAGCACCATTACTGTCCTCTTCTGAGTTGTATAAATCCTTCCAGTATCACCATACGCTGCCTAAATAAGATACAAAACGATATTAACTCCCCATATCCAAAAAATAAATCGCTAAGGAAGAGGTGGTAGGGAGCCTCCTTCACCGACGAGAATACGAGCCAAAGAGGAGGAATATTTGGAAGGATTTTGGGTGGAATTTTGAGAGGAATATTGAAAGGAATTTGGGGAGGAATACTGGGATAGATTTTGGGAGGAATATTGGAAGGAATTTGGGGAGGAATATTGGGAGGTAGGCTATTTTGGGAGGAATATTGGGGTGAATTTTGGGAGGAATATGGGGAGGAGTTTTGGGAGGAATTTAGGGAGAAATATTGGGTGGAATATTGGGAGGAATGTGGGGAGGTATTTTGGGAGGAGTATTGGGACGAATTTGGGGAGGAATATTGGGTGGAATTTTGGGTGGAATTTGGGGAGGAATTTTGGGAGGAATTTTGGGAGGAATTTGACAGCCTATGGACAGACAACGAGAAATATCCTATAATTATTCCCTGCCACTCACATTCTTACCTTTCTGTACTTACCATTGCCCGTAACACCTGTTCCTTAGAGATTTATTTTCCAAACTACCCATTAATATCCTCTCTGTTTCTTCTTTAATCTGTTTATTGTTGACATAGATTTTATGAATGACACACAGGTTATGGTACCGGAGCAGAATCAGAAATAAATCGGTAAGGAAGAGGTGTTAGGTAGCTTCCTAACCACACAAGGATGCCACTTCCAACATCAGTATAATACTTTCCTTTACTTTGTTTTTGCCGTGTAGAGAGGATGGAGAGTGAGAGACTAACGAGGAGAGAGTATGCGAGTGAGGTGGAGAAGGGGAGAGGGAGGGGGAAGCCAAGGATGAGATGAAGGGATTTAGTGGAGAGGTATATAAGAGATGGGGGTGTGAGCTGGGAGCAGGGCAGTGAAATGGCGGGGGACAGGGCGACATGGAGGCGATATGTTTGTGGCCACCCCTTGCGGGATTAAGGCGTCTGACAATAGGCAGATAGATAGATAGATTTTTGGTGGCACCGATATGGCTGGGGGGAGGAAGGAGGGATAGGTGCCTAACTACATCAAAGTCGCTCATTCCCGTCCCTATCCCCCGAAAGGATGATGGGGGACTGTAGGAAAAAGGGGTAATTTAGTCCTGCAGTTCACGGGGTTGGCGTTAAATCCTAAGGTTGCAACTACGATCACCACAATCTTTTTTCTGAGAGGATTCATGGCGAAGGTATTCAACAGACAGACATTCTTTACTTATTTCACTCTAACTTGGCCTAAAATTACCATATCTCCATCTTGAATGCTGAGTTGCGACAATAGATTAACACCGGAATATGATGCTAGTCACGAAGCAGTGCAAAGGAAAGGACGTAGAGCTGTAGCATTGTCTTTTCCTGCCACTACTACTTGAAATAAACTGGATATGGACGAAAATCTGGGCAAATTGAAGGTGAATTAGCCATAGTAGTAGTGTCAGCCCTAGGTTCATCTTCATGTGAACCCAGTGGACTGCATGCTGTGGCTGCCCCTCTCCCCCTACCGACCATCCTCTCTTCGGGGGATAGAGAGGGAGCTGAGGGACATATATATAACCGGGCAGTTCCACCGCCCGCCTATAGCAGAGCTACCACGTGAAGGCCTCCCCCTACAGCACCGACAGAGGACCCAAATCTAATTACTGACTTAACATTCACACTGGCTGACTTTATCTGTATACCAAAGTTCATTATATTACATCGAGTATATTACATCCATTACATCATTATATTACATCCATCATTTGGCGGTGTTGAAATAAGACGCCTTCACGTGGTGGCACTGATATGACAGGGTGGTGGAGCGGCCCGGCTAAGGTATACAAACGTCCCTCCGTCTTCTCCCTGTCCCCAGAAAGGAAGATGGTGGACTGTGAAAAGGATAACTTGAGTCAGGTTAAGGCGTGGATTTGCAGCTACCACAAATATAGCCTTTGTTTTAGAGGCGATACATAACAGACACATATCCTAAAGTTACTTATTATTGTGATGTGGATGTGATAGGAAGCGTTAGGAGAAACACACTGAGGTGGTTTGGCCATGTGGAGAGGATGGAGAGTGAAAGACTGACGAGGAGAGTGTATGTGAGTGAGGGGGACGGGGGGGGGAATGGGGAGAGGCCAAGGATGAGATGGAGAGATGGAGTGGAGAGGTATATGTGAGAGGGGTGTGTGAGCTGGGAGCAGGGCAATGAAATGGCGGGGGACAGGACGACATGGAGGCGATTTGTTTGTGGCCACCCCTTTCGGGATTAAGGCGTACAGGACGACATGGAGGCGATTTGTTTGTGGCCACCCCTTTCGGGATTAAGGCGTACAGGACGACATGGAGGCGATTTGTTTGTGGCCACCCCTTTCGGGATTAAGGCGTCTGGCAATAGATAGACAGATAGACGGACATAACACACATCGTAAAGTTAGTTATTATACTCTTTTTACTGAAACTTAGCCCAGATTTTCGTCCTTTTGCAACTTACTTCACGTAGCATAGTGGCAGAAAAAAGGCAGCCTTATGGCTCTACATCCGTTCCACAGCACTTCTTCGTGACTAACACCTTAATCTAGTGTTAATCTCTTGTTACAGCTGAGTATTCAAGATGGAGAGATGGCAGTTTTAGGACAGGTCAGAGCAAAAAGAGTATAGTCGACGTCCACATGAGTTAACTTATCTCAATGTTCATTCTATTCCATCCACTTGCTTGCGCCACTCATTTAGTTTCGTTTGTTGGTGATGGAGAGGGACGCCTTCACGTGGTGGCACCGATTTATCTGACTAGCTCTGCCCGGTTACGTAAAATTCCCTCCACATCACCCCCTTATCATATGGTTGCCACCCAGCGCTGTAAATGGTTACTTAGGTTACAGGAAACCATTAGACTTTACTCAGTGTACATTCACCTAAGCAAGAAATGTCAACACTGCATTAAGTGAGTGGATGGTGGTCGCAAGCACCTACAGCACCATATTGAATGGATGGTGGTCACAAGCACCTACAGCACCATATTAAGTGAGTGGATGGTGGTCACAGGCACCTACAACACCACATTGAGTGGATGGTGGTCACAGGCACCTACAACACCACACTAAGTGAGTGGATGGTGGTCACAAGCACCTACAACACCACATTAAGTGAGTGGATGGTGGTCGCAAGCACCTACAACACCACATTGAGTGGATGGTGGTCACAAGCACCTACAACACCATATTAAGTGAGTGGATGGTGGTCGCAAGCACCTACAACACCACATTAAGTGAGTGGATGGTGGTCACAGGCACCTACAACACCACATGAAGTGAGTGGATGGTGGTCACAAGCACCTACAACACCACATGAAGTGAGTGGATGGTGGTCACAGGCACCTACCATAACCAGGTTTGAGTAAAAAGAGTATAACCATTGGCAGTGAGTGAAATAATTGGTTTGGCAGGGCGTAACAGCACACCGGCCTTCATTAGCCGCTCATAAATTACCAGGGAGTTGGAGCTTAATTACGCGCCGGCAGAATTAATCAGTGTCATTTGGCTTATTTTACGCCTCCCTTACTCTGCCCTGAAGGTTAAATGGACTGGCTTGCATGTGTCAACTTTTGTGACGGATGGTGTGAGTCCTGGTTAATACTTGCTATAGCCAGACTCTCTCTCTCTCTCTCTCTCTCTCTCTCTCTCTCTCTCTCTCACACACACACACACACACACACACACACACACACACACACACACACACACACACACACACACACACACACACACAACTAAGGAAAACAGCCAGGAAAGAGCAAGAATATGATAAAAATAATATAATTGGATAAGCCCTGACGAGGAGCCTTCACGTGATGGCGCTATACACCCTGGGAAGAGCTAAGCAGTTGCGGCGTCCACTCGGGAACCAAACCTCCTCACACTTCCCTTCATCTCGCCGTGGGAAGGAACTGGTCCGACCCTGATAAGGTGCCGTCTACTACACTGCACCTGTAGGACAAACCCATACTAGTTGTTTACCTGTGATCGACGGGTCTGCTTCCCGAGAGAGACCAGGGTTAAGTAAAAACAACAATGAAAGAAGAGCAACAACAATAACAACAAAAACTCTCAGGTGATTATAGATTTTTGGCGACAACAGGAAACCAATAAATGAGTAGCCCCAAGAATGTAGGGGTTACTGCCGACACTGTTGCTGCTCAGACTCTTGTAACTCATTCCCAGTTTCAGACAGTCGTCGCCTATTACGTAGTAGTAGTAGTAGAAGTGGTTTTTGTGGTGGAGGTGGTTGTGGTGGTGGTGGCGGCGGTGGTAGTGGTGGTTTTTGTGGTAATAGTAGTAGCGTGAGTGGTGGTGGTAATGGTGGTAGTAGTATTAATAGTAGTAGTTGTGGTGGTGTTTTTTGTGGTAGTAGTAGTAGTAATAGTAGTAGTAGTGGTAATGTTGGTAGTAGTATAGTAGTAGTAGTAGTAGTAGTAGTGGTAGTGGTGGCGGTGGTAGTGGTAGTTTTTGTGGTAATAGTATTAGTACCGGCAGTAGTAGTTGTAATAGTAGTAGTAGTAGTGGTAATAGTAGTAGTAGTAGTAGTAGATGTATATACTGTTGCTGCTGTCGTAACCCCAGGATCATCTCAGGTGTGATCCCAGTGGACTGCAGGATGAAGTTGCTGTTCTCCTGCAGTCCACCATCCTCCTTTTGGGGGATAGGGAGGGAGTTAAGGCACTTTAGGGGGATAGGGAGGGAGTTAAGGCACTTTGGGGGGATAGGGAGGGAGTTAAGGCACTTTGGGGGGATAGGGGGGGAGTTAAGGTACTTTTGGGGGATAGGGAGGGAGTTAAGGCACTTTAGGGGGATAGGGAGGGAGTTAAGGCACTTTGGGGGGATAGGGAGGGAGTTAAGGCACTTTGGGGGGATAGGGAGGGAGTTAAGGCACTTTTGGGGGATAGGGAGGGAGTTAAGGCACTTTTGGGGGGATAGGGAGGGAGTTAAGGCACTTTTGGGGGATAGGGAGGGAGTTAAGGCACTTTTGGGGGATAGGGAGGGAGTTAAGGCACTTTTGGGGGATAGGGAGGGAGTTAAGGCACTTTGGGGGGATAGGGAGGGAGTTAAGGCACTTTTGGGGGATAGGGAGGGAGTTAAGGCACTTTTGGGGGATAGGGAGGGAGTTAAGGTACTTTTGGGGGATAGGGAGGGAGTTAAGGCACTTTTGGGGGATAGGGAGGGAGTTAAGGCACTTTTGGGGGATAGGGAGGGAGTTAAGGCACTTATGGGGGGATAGGGAGGGAGTTAAGGCACTTTTGGGGGATAGGGAGGGAGTTAAGGCACTTTTGGGGGATAGGGAGGGAGTTAAGGCACTTTTGGGGGATAGGGAGGGAGTTAAGGTACTTTTAAATATCCAGGGAAGGAAGACACCCGGTTATATCAGTGCCACCGCGTGTAGGCCTCCCTCTCCAGCATACGGTATTAGGTAGAGAAAATGCCACCTAATTCTCACTCTAACGTAGCCTAAAACTGCCATCTCTTCATCATAAATGCTGAGGCGTAAGGGGAGATATAACACTACAATGTGATGCTAGTCACGAAAAAATGCTATGGAAAAGATGAAGAGCTGCTGTAGTCTCTCTCTCTCTCTCTCTCTCTCTCTCTCTCTCTCTCTGAAGTAAACCACAAATGGACGAAAATCTGAGCCAAGTTAAGATGAAAAAGGTATAGAGTTGTCCTTTCTAGATATTAATTGAGGTCACAGTAGAATTAATTGGTATCATCAGGTATTTTTTTCTCATTAGTAATTGCTCCATAATTATCCTTCTCACATCCCAATTGCAGTAAAAAGTGTTATTCATTTATCAGTGTTTTTGGTCACGTAGAGAGCATAGAGACTGACTAGGAGAGTGTGAGGTGGAGGTGGGAAGGGGAGGGAAGGCCAAGGATGAGACAAAAGGATGGGGTGGAAAGATATACGTTAGAGAGTGTGAGTGTGTTGGAAGAGAGGAGAGGGAGGGAGAGACAGAGGATGAGACAGGAGGAAGTGGAACGATTTATGAGAGAGGGGTGTGTGAGTTGGAGGGAGGGCAGCTAAATGGCAGAGGAAGAGTTTTGTTTGCGGCCACCCCTTACGGGATTTAGGCGTCTGGCAATAGACAGATATATTCTTAATGTACATGACATTATTGTGATACCAACTCTGACGTATAGAAGTGAAGCTTAGACCTTGTTGGAGGGACAGAAGTCAAGGGTGAGAGCAGTGGAAATGAGTTATTTGAGAGGAGCATGTGGAGTCACATGGAGAGACAGACTGACAAATATGGAAGTGAAGGAGCGTTGTGGTGTGGATGTGGATGTGATAGGAAGCGTTAGGAGAAACACATTAAGGTGGTTTGGCCATGTGGAGAGGATGGAGAGTGAGAGACTGACGAGGAGAGTGTATGTGAGTGAGGTGGAGGGGGAGAGAGGGAGGGGGAGGCCAAGGATGAGATAGAGGGATGGAGTGGTGAGGTATATGAGAGAGAGGGGTGTGAGCTGGGAGCAGGGCAATGAAATGGCAGGGGACCGGGCGACATGGAGGCGATTTGTTTGTGGCCACCGCTTACGGGATTAAGGCGTCTGGGAATAGATAGATATATTTTTAAGGTATGTTTTAGTAAAAGATCCATTGCGACAAGTGGAAGTGTTGAGTGGGAGAAAGACAGGAGTTAGAGCAAGGTATGTGTAGTTTCTGTAACTTTTCGGGATGTATGCAACACAAAACTCTCTGAAAATGTTCCTCCATCCATCCATCCTTCCAGTACATTACCATTCCCGGCATAATGGTAATATATTGGATGATTTTTCCTGTGTAAAGTACAGGTTCGTCTCCTCTCTCTGAAAATGGTTTTGTGTGGCTGGGAAAGTCACAGAAAATAAAGAATTCAAGCTGTAACCTGTGTCTGTCTCCCAGCCAGCATGTTATAGTATCTGTCTTTATAAACACGGTGCATAGACTATAAATGAAAGTACAACAGACAGCGCCTAATCAGGGTTGCACCAGGGTCCTTCCCACGGCGAGGTACAAGAAAATATATAGAAGTTTAGCTCAAGGGTGGACGCCAAAGCTGCTCCACCCAGGGTTTACAGCGCCACCACGTGTAGGCGCCTCGTCAGCGTCACTCCAAACGTGAATCATATAGAGTGAATATACAGTGAATATTGAGGTGGGAGCAGGGCAGTGAAATGGCGGGGGAGAGGGGCGACGTGGAGGCGATTTGTTTGTGGCCACCCTTTGAGGGATTGAGGCGTCTGGCAATAGATAGATAGATAGATAGTCTCCGCACACTTCCACCCCTCACTCTAAGAACAATAACATCTACCTCAAGAAACGGGCGGGAAAATCAGTAAAGAAGGATGTCCCCCGCCTCACAAATCCTTCCATCCCAAGTCGACAGGAAAAGTGAAATATGGTCACGTAGTATTGACTGAGAGAGAGAGAGAGAGAGAGAGAGAGAGAGAGAGAGAGAGAAGGAGGGGGACTAGAGAGAGAAGGGCGATGAGAGGGGAAGAGTGAGAGGCAGGGTGAAGGAAAGAAGGGAAGAAAGGAAGGAAGGTGAGAGAGAGAGAGAGAGAGAGAGAGAGAGTCAAAATAGGGTTAAAGGGAAGAAAGAAAAGTACAGTAAATGGAAAATGAAGGAAAGGAAAGGAAATAAGAGACAGGAAGGAAGGAAGGAAAGAAGGAGGAAAGGAGGGATTCAGTGAGGAAAAATGAGAGACAAGGGGGAAGAAAGGAAGGAAGGAAGCGAAATGAACAAAGCAAAGAGGAGGTGAACATAGAGGAAAGAGGGAGAGAGGAAAGAAGGAAGGAAGAGGAAACAGAGGAAAGGGAGAGAGGAAAGATGATTAGGTGGAGGGAGACATAAAACAAGATGAGGGTGGAAAGGCAAGAGAGAGAGAGAGAGAGTGAGAGAGAGAAGGGGAAGCGGAGGTATAAAGGAAAGGAAAGTGTACTGGAGAAAGGAGGGAAGAAGAGAGGATGGAAGGGAAGGAAAGGAAAGAGGGAGGGAGGAAGTAGAACGAGGCAAAAGAGGCTAGAGAGACGAAGGAAAGATCGAGGAAGAGAGAGAGAGAGAGAGAAAGAGAGAGAGACCATCCATCACACTGTCCCGGGTTCGTGTCGGAAGCCATCATTCCTTCCTATAAGCCTTTTCTCTCCCTCCTCTCCTTTTTTCCTCCCTCCTTTCCTTCCTTCCTTCCTTCCTCCCTCCCTCTGTTTTTCTCTCTCCCTTCCTTCTTCCTTCCCCTTATCTTTCCCGTCACATTCCTTCCTCTCCATTTCCTTCTTACATCCTTCCTTCTTCTTTAATATTCCTTCCTGTCATTTTCCTTCCTCTTTCCTCCTTCCTTGTCCCGTCTTCCATCCTTCTTCCTTCATCCTTCTCTTCCTATTTCCTTCTTCCTTCGTCTCATATTCTTTCCTTCTTTCTCTTTTTCCTTCCTTGTTTTCGTTCCACCTTCCTTCTTTCTTCTCTTTCCCTCCTTCTATCCTCAGAGTCATTTTCTTTCCTCCCTCCCTCTTTTCTCTCTTCCCTTCCTCCTTCCCTCTTCTCTCCTCCCTTCAGTCCTTCCTCCTTTTCCTCCCTCCTTCCTTCTCTCACCTTTATTTCCTTATCCAGTCCAATCTCACACACACGTTGGCCCAATCCCGGAGTCTGTGTTTCCTCCCATTCTCTCTCCATTATTCCACTTATTAAATTTCCCGCCATTCCTTTATTTCTTCACTAATTAGCCTTACACCTGGGCAATAAATGCACATCTTATTTATTTATTTATTTTTTACCTGTTTAGGCTTTTTTGAAGAGGTTTGTGGAGGTAATTGTTAGTTTGTAATTATAAGGAAGCTGATTTTGAGGTGGTGTGAGTGTGTGTGTGTGTGTGTGTGTGTGTGTGTGTGTGTGAGGGAGAGAGAGAGGCAGAGAGAGAGAGAGAGAGAGAGAATGTGTGTGTGTGTGTGTGTGTGTGTGTGTGTGTGAATAATCATGGCATTTTACACACAAGTATGTCTGTATCTATCTGTGTGGACATCATCTCTCTCTCTCTCTCTCTCTCTCTCTCTCTCTCTCTCGGTCCAATATACTCGCCCCTCTCCATTATTCTCCCTGTCTTCTTTCCCTTCCTTTATTATCTTTCTCTCATTCCTCCTTCGTAATATCGTTTTATCTCTCTCCTTCGTCTTCCTTTTCTTCCTTCATCTTCCCTCCGGTCTCATTTCTTATTCCTCCTTCCCTCCCTCCCTCCTTCCCTCCCTCCTTGCTCTATTGCTTCCTGCTTCCCTCTTTCCTTCATCCCTTCTTTCCTTCCTTCCTTTCCTTTTCATCCTTTCCTTCCTTCTTTTCCTTTTCATCCTTTCCTTCCTTCCTTTCCTTTTCATCCTTTCCTTCCTTCCTTTCCTTTTCATCCTTTCCTTCCTTCCTTTCCTTTTCATCCTTTCCTTCCTTCCTTTCCTTTTCCTTCTTTCCTTCCTTCCTTTCCTTTTCCTTCTTTCCTTCCTTCCTTTCCTTTTCCTTCTTTCCTTCCTTCCTTTCCTTTTCCTTCTTTCCTTCCTTCCTTTCCTTTTCATCCTTTCCTTCCTTCCTTTCCTTTTCATCCTTTCCTTCCTTCTTTTCCTTTTCATCCTTTCCTTCCTTCCTTTCCTTTTCCTTCTTTCCTTCCTTCATTTCCTTTTCATTCTTTCCTTCCTTCTTTTTCTCTTCCTTTTTTTTTTCTTACTGCGCCTTTCCTTACTCCCTCCGTCCCTCCTTCCCTTCCTTCTTCATCTCTTCCTTCTTTCCTTCCTTCTTTCCTTCTTTCCTATTATTTTTTCTCCTGTCCTCTCTCGCTTTCTTGGTCCATCCTTCCTTCCTTTCTTCCGTTCTTCATTGCTTCCTTCTCTCCTTCCTCCCTTCTCATTTCTTCCTCCTATCTTTCCCCTCCTTCCAATTTCCTTCCTCTTTCTTTTTCGTTTCTTATTCCTTCCTTCCTCCATCCTTTTTTCTTCTCTCTCTCTTTCTCTCTCTCCTTCACCCATCTCCATTCTTTGCTTCCTTCCTTCCCTCCTTCATCTCTCCTTCCTCCCTGCTGAATGAAGCGAGGGCAATATCTTCCACCAAACGCAGGCTTCCATATTCCTCACTCTCGCCTTTCTCAACTGGTCATCTCTCTCTCTCTCTCTCTCTCTCTCTCTCTCTCTCTCTCTCTCTCTCTCTCTCTCTCTCTCTCTCTCTCTCTCTCTCTCTCTCTCTCTCTCTCTCTCTCTCTCTCTCTCTCTCTCTCTCTTTCATAATACTATCTATGTATGTCAGTCTGCCTACCTACCTACCCATCCATCTATCTATCCATCCATCTTGCCATCTATCTATCTACCAATCCATCTGTCTACCCATCTATCTATCTATCTATCTATCTCCCTGCCGGTTATCCGTACGTTTGTCTGTCTATCGGCCCATTCATCCATCATTTTTTTCATTCATTCCTTCATTCATTCATTCTTTCTTCTACTCTCTCTCTCTCTCTCTCTCTCTCTCAAGCTAATCCTATAATTTTTTTCTTTTTTTTACTTCAGGTAGCTTATATTCAATTTATGGGACATTTTCCAAACAGGTGGAGTATAGGTAAAGGTGAGGATTGACGTAAAGGGGGGCGCTTTTCCTCGGTGCTCCTCTTCTTAACTTAGGCCTTTGAACCTGTGACGGGTTTTCCAGCAACTGACCTGGGATATGAGGCCACGGCATCTAAGTTATCATAGTTACCTTCCCTTAGTGTTATTTACCTGTGTTGTTATTTACCTGTTATTTACCTGTGTTGTTACCTGTGTTATTTACCTGTGTTGTTATTTACCTGTTATTTACCTGTGTTGTTATTTACCTGTTATTTACCTGTGTTGTTATTTACCTGTGTTATTTACCTGTGC
>NC_136955.1:44325154-44337654 GCF_032717465.1 Coenobita brevimanus
TGAGCTGCATAGGACAATGAGGCACACACACAAACTCAATTTATCACTGCTGGTGTTGGTGAGGGGGTTGAGTAGGGGTGAGGACGGCTGGGAGGGAGAGTGTGGGACTGGGGAGATAGGGGGGAAGGCAGGGAGAAAGGGGGGAGGGGGACAGGAGAGGAAGGGGAAGTGACAGGGAAGGAGGAGTGAAAAGAAGGGTGGAAGACGGGGAATGGAGTGGACGTAGGCAGGAATAGTTGAGCTGCATAGGACAGGTTGTAAAAAGAGAGGCAAGGGAAGGGAAGGGAGGGGGGGAGAAGGGTAGGAGAAAGAAGGAAGGAAGCAAGGGAGGGAAGTGACGGGGAGAGGGGACTAGAAGAGGTAGGGGAGGGGAGGAGAGAAAGGAGGGGGAGCAGGGAGGGGAGGGAGTAGGTGGGTAGGAAGGGGCGAACTGCATAGGACAAAGTGCACACACACCGAGAAACACAATTTATCACTGGCGGTGTTGGTGTGGGGGCAGAGGTGGTGGTGCCGGGGGCCTGGATCAATACACGCCTGCCTCGCCGTTACCACCACCTCATTCACTCGTTACTAAAATCTACCTGGCCCTTGTTACGTTAGCTGACACTATCTCGTTATTATAATGAGATGCTTACAGAGAAAATTACTAAGCCCAGCGGTACAGTAAAATTATCCACTCGTTACCAGCAGCTTATTCACTCGTTACTGAAAGCAGACTGGTCCTTGCTTATGGGAATTCATATCCATCTCCTCGTTAACAGCAACTTTTTCACTCGTTACTAAAAACTACATCGTGATTGTTGCGTTACTTGGGACTTAACTTTTACCTCTGACCGTCGTAACTATAGTGCGTCTTTCAACTCAACATTTCGAGTAATTTTTTCATGGTAACGGTAACTTAAATCATCTCGTTACCAACACTATTCACTCGTTACTGAAAACTGCATGGAGCTCGTTACGTTACCCCAGAATTGCTCGCTCCCTCGTTGTTTGAGTTACAGCAAGCCTTTCATAGCAGCTGCTCTAATATTCCCTTTCGTTGTCATTAACTTTATATTACACGGCTACCAACGCTCTATTCTCCGATTGCTGAAGACTAACGTGGTGCTTGCTACGTTATTCAGATACCGTACTCCTTTCTACCTCGTTGTTAGATATGGTTAGGAAATCAACTCTTGTCACTCAGAAACTTTTATTATTTTTGCAGTAGATGAGCAGAGGAAGGTAAAACAAATTAAATCTATCTGTCTATCTATTGCCAGACGCCTTAATCCCGTAAGGGGTGACCACAAACAAATCGCCTTCATGTCGCCCTGTCCCCCGCCATTTCATTGCCCTGATCCCAGCTCACACCCCCTTTTCTCATATACCTCACCACCTCATCCCTCCATCTCATCCTTGGCCTCCCTCTCCCTCTCCCCGCCTCCACCTCACTCACATACACTCTCTTTGTCAGTCTCTCACTCTTTAAATGGAAAAATAATTCCATACACCAGATTACAGGTGTCTACTCATGAAAAATCCGTAACAGGTGAACTTGAACAGCTGTAGGTTGAAGTTTGGGGGGAGACTCTTGTGGGGAGGCGTGTTTCAAAGAGATGCAGTTCGGGGAGTAAAAGAATTCTGATGGGTGGAAGTTCTGCAATACGGCAGTGTGACAGTCCAGTCATGAGCACACGCCTGTTGTTGTGGCCACATTATTTACTCGTTAATAAAAACTACCTGGTGCATATTACTTTAGCGGAGACATTCTTCCTACCTCGTTGTTTGAGGGCCTTAGAACACTATAAAAAACTCCTGTTTATGTAAGTATATTATTATCGCTCCTTACTAACATGTTTGTTTTTTCATCCGTTACTGAAAACTACGTTGTGTTTGTTACGTTAGCTGAGACAGTCTTTGTATCTCGCTGTTTGAGACAGCCTTTCCACCGAGCATCTTATGAAATTCTTATTGTTAGTATATTGTTATCCTTCGTTACCAACACCTTCGTCATTCGTCACTACTACATGTCCCTTACCAAAGACATTACCCTGGGGAGGGGGAGAAAAAGTACTTCCCCAGTATCCCTGCTTGTCTTACTAGGCGAATAATAGGGGCCTTTTTGTCCTCTGTCTTTCTCTCTTTACTGTCCTCCTCTCTTTTTGACTAACAGGAAGCTTTTTGTCCCCCATCTTTCTCTCCTTACTGTCCCTTTCTCTTCTGTCCTACTGCTCTTCTTGACTAACAGGAACCTTTTTGTCCCCATCTTTCTCTCTTTATTGTCCTCCTCTCTTCTTGACTAACAGGAACCTTTTTGTCCCCATCTTTCTCTCTTTACTGTCCTCCTCTCTTCTTGACTAACAGGAACCTTTTTGTCCCCATCTTTCTCTCTTTACTGTCCTCTTCTCTTCTTGACTAACAGGAACCTTTTTGTCCCCATCTTTCTCTCTTTACTGTCCTCTTCTCGTCTGTCCTACCTCTCTTCTTGACTAACAGCCTTTTTGTCTCCCATCTTTCTCTCCTTACTGTCCTCTTCTTCTCTTGTCCTCCTTCTCATCTTTATTTTTACATGTTTCTCCCAGCCTTTTTTTCCCCTCTTCTCCTATCAGGTTAGACGTTTGGCTACATGACATGAGTAATTTAAGGACTTGCCATTGACGGTGACATCTCCCTCACACCACCTTCACGCCAAGACCGCCTCAACGCCAGCCTTAGTGCCATATAGTGCCCTTCGCTGTTTATTTGAGAGTAAAGTTACTAATTGATACAGGACCTCATAAATCCCTATAAACACATCACTGTCTCCGTAGCCTCTCGTTACCTCAACTATATTCCTTCGTTATTGGCAACTACCTGGTTCTTATGTTACCTGAATCTCCCCCTTTACCTCGTTGTTTGAGAGGGAGTAAGCCTGTGATATCAACGCCTCTAAAATACCTATTAAAGTCAGTATCTTCGTATTGTTTCGTTACCTCAACTATATTCATTCATTATTAGCGAAAACCTGGTTCCTGCGTTACCTGAAGCCTCCTTTGTACCTCGTTGTTTAAGAGACAAGACTCATTACCTTGTATCTTCATATTGAAAACGCTAACACCTAGAAGATTCCTACCTGTGTCAGGAACTAATTTTTATCTCGTTAGTTTCCACCTTACAGCCTCGTTACTGGCAATTACCTGGGTTGCGTTACCTGGGACTTCCTTTGCCTCTCGTGCCTAAGTAAGTCTTTCACTATATAAAACACCACGACAGTTCCCATCGTATGTCCTCGTTACCAATACCTTAATCACTCTTTACTCAATACTGCTTTTTATCATTATGTTACCTGGAGCTTCTCTCTCGCCTCGTTGCCTCAGTATGTTCACTCGTTAGCGGCAACATTAATCGCATGCCTTTTCTAAATTTCCCATCCATCCTCTCTCCTTCGGCTAAATGATAAGTATGTATTGACGGTTTTGATACTGTCGTGGGTAATTTCTCCTTGGTTACTATACTCTTGTCACTTTAACTTGGCCTAATATTTCCATCTCTCCATCTTGAGTGCTGAGATGTAAGAATAGACTGACACTATGATGCTAGTCACAAAGAAGTGCTGTGGAAAGTACGTAAGGGGGGAAGTATCGTCTCTGCCACACAGCGGCGTGAAATAAGCTGCGAAAGGACGGAAATCTGGGCCAAGTTAGAGCATAAGGAGTCTAGTCAAACGCCTCTCCATCCTGACTACACCTGGCCATCAGCCGAGCTAGAAGGAGTTAGAGATGCTTGTCAGGTTAAAACGAAAATCCTATAATTGGATACAGTAATAAGGCATCTCCCTGTTACCTTACGCATCTTATTCCTTATTCTCATCTATAGTTTTTTTCACCTTAACTTGGGCCAGATTTTCGTCCATTTGTAGCTTATTTCACGTAGCTCAGTGGCATGATAAAGACAATACTGCAGGTTTACACCCTTTCCATGGCACTTCTTCGTGACTGTCATCTTGAAGAAATTAATGTATTGTTATAACTCGGCAGTCACGATGGAAAGATGGCATTTTTAAGCTATCTCGTCCTCGGTCTCCCCCTCCCACTCCCCCCTCTTGCTTTCTCACATACTCTCCTAGTCAGTCTCTCATTCTCCTTCCTCCCAGTAAAGCCAAGCAGTATCAAAGGCAGGTGGAAAGGAGGACCGTATTTTTGACCTCATAGGAAGCTTCGTAACACCGTCCCTAGCGATTTATTTTGCATAGGCTATAATACCGTAGCAATTTCCGGCATACTGTTTGAGGTCTTAACCCTCCTTCTTAGTGTGTTTCATATATTACTATAAGGTCTTGGGATCTGGTTTTCCCTCTGCCTTCCTGACTAGTAGACTAGTTCAGGGAGGTGATGGGGACAGTTCGGGATCTGGCTCTGTTTTTGCGACAAAGGGCCTTGGGGTTCAGTGGACCCACATTACCTAACCTGTGATTTTATTCCCCCCCATATATATCTTCCATACCAAAATTTTTTTTCTAATGACGTGTGCTTCTCTTAGTTCTTACATAAACATTGGCCATTACTGTACAGCATGCAATGATAGAAAACTGGTGGAACATACCAGTTCTGGGATGGCAGCCACTAATTTCAGTTGGTTTAAAATTTGTCGATGTTTTGCATTTTAATTTCCCGTACAGTATTTCGTCACTTATGTTTTAATAGGGTACATTTTGCACTAAACTGAAGGAAAAGGACAATAGAACCTGTATACAAGCGATTGTTTCAGTAAAGTTGTTGTAAGTATTTTTAGTGATTTTTTAAAAGATCGGGGTGTGACAGACCCCACATTACTTAAATAAGGATCAAATTTTAGCTTTACCTGAGAAGGGTTAATATCGACATACGGGTCATCAGTAACGTACAATAAAAGGTTATGATAATTGGAAGATTTTTTTTTTTTCCGGGCCTATCCACCATGGGTTTTGGCCCCAATGGTCGATAGGCCTGAAAAAAAAAAAAAAAACAGAATAAATCGCTAAAGATGAGGTATTAGGCACCGTTTTAGAATAAGACTTTAAATACGAAGGAAGTGAGCATCGGATGACAAAAAAGAAGTAATGCTTGTTCCAAATCGTTAATTCCTGGATGTTATTATTATTATTATTATTATTATTATTATCATCATTATTATTATTATTATTATTACTACTACTACTGTTGTTATTATTATTATTATTACCGGTATTATTATTATTATTATTATTATTATTATCATCATCATTATTATTATTATTATTTCTACTACTACTGTTATTATTATTATTATTATCATTATTATTATTTTTTTTTTATTATTATCACTACTACTACCAGTATTACTACTACTACTACCACTACTGCTGCTGCTGCTACTACTAATATCATTATTGTTATTAATACTGTTATTATCGTTATTACCGGTGTTATTATTATTATTATTATTATTATTATTATCATCATCATCATCATCGTCATTATTACTACTTCTGCTGCTGTTATTATTGTTAGTAGTAGTAGCAGTAGCAGTAGAAGCAGCAGTAGTAGCAGTATTTATCATTTCCATTTTTTACTTCAGCCTCTGATTCCCCACTAATTCCTACACACTTTATCAATAGCCAGTCTGCTACCCTTTACCACGCAGGATACTAACCAATATAGACCTTTTTCTTGACATTTTGAGAGATAGGAGAGGGTGTGCCAGAGAGAAGGGTCCTGTTTTTACTTTCTCTCTCTCTCTCTCTCTCTCTCATCTGAAGTTTTCCTGCTGTATGTGAGAGAGAGAGAGGGGGGGCGATAGAGAATGGGGCGTGAGGGAAATATTGGTGCATTTTTTGTTACCTATTTATTTCTTATTTAAATGCATGCAGTGACAATTTTGCAAGGATTCACGTCCCCCCTCCCTTACCTCTTCCAAGCTGCTGGATCTGCCCCTCATGTCTGTATTGGCTGTGTATCTGTGCCACCCTCCAGTGCCACAGAAATGCCTCCCCTTCATTTTTTCTCTGTTCAGTCCACTATGTCCTTAGCACCCTACATATACCTTGTCGTTCCACCTTGTTATATGCTTTCTGTCTCAGTCGTTTTGTCTGTCTATCTCTCTGTCTATCTGTCTATCTGTCTGGCTGTCTATCTATCTATTTACTGTCTGTCTACCCATCTGTCTATCTGCTGTCTTCTTTGCTGTTCTTCGTAGTTATTAAGGCATACTCCTCCTTTTTAACAGACAACCCCGAAAGGACCATTAGATGCATTGCTTTCCTTTGTACTCCTTTGAACTCCTTTATCTGTCAGTCTGTCAATCTATCTTTCTATCTATCTATCCATCTATCAGTCAGTCTATTCATCTCTCTATCTATCTATCCATCCATCTGTCTATCAGTCTCTATCTATCTATCTATCTATCTGTCTAATCTGTATATCTATCTAATCTGTCTGTGTATCTGTGTAACCTCCTTGTCTGTGGTCTCTGTGTAACCTGGTCTGTGGTATCTATGTAACCATCTGGCGCCACAGAAATGCCTCCCCGTCCTTGATTACACAGTCTAAACACCAACCACGTTCCAGGATTATAAAGAAACCTAAGAAATATCCCGTAGCACCTGATCGTTTTCCATTTATCTTTTTATTTACCCTATTTCTGCCCTTTCAATACACGCTTTAATAAATATGATAAATGTTTGATAAAAGATAAGGTATTATGCATGGCTTCTTACGCTCAGCTTAGGATAGTTTGTGAATGCGCTTCGTGAATTGATCGAAAGAGTTAAGGGTTCCCGGGCCTGGAAAATGGCCCTCTGACATGCACTACGAAACCCCCCTCACGCTCGGGAGAAGTAGGGGGGGGAGGTGTAGTGGTTAGCAGGTCTACATCGCACTTGGAAGAACGCTAGATCGACTTTTGCAATGAATAAATTTTTTAGAGAAACACACTGAGGTGGTTTGGCCACGTGGAAAGGATGGAGAGTGAGAGACTGACGAGGAGAGTGTATGTTAGTGAGGTGGAGGGGGGGAGAGGGAGAGGGAGGCCAAGGATGAGATGGAGGGATGGAGTGGAGAGGTATATGAGAGAGGGGGGTGTGAGCTGGGAGCAAGGCAATGAACTGACGGGGGACAGGGTGACATGGAGACGATTTGCTTGTGGCCACCCCTTACCGGATTAAGGCGTCCGGCAGTAGATAGACAGTTTTTCATGCCCAGAATAACTCCCTGACATACACGAACTCCCTTGACGTTGGGGAGGACTGGGAGGGGGACAGGGTAGTGGTCAGCTCATGCACATCACAAGCAGTAGAACCTGAGATCAACTTTTGCTCCGATCAGATTCATGGATAGCAACCCCCTGGCTGCCGTACGTGGGGGAGCTGCTGGAGGGAGAGAAAGAGAGAGAGAGATTTACTTTGCTTATTACACCTTACTCTCCTCTTCTGTTTTAAAATTTCCAACCAATATCGCCACACTTTACACATACAACGTGCAGAAGGATAGTACCCAGCCATATCCAAAAATAAATCGCTAAAGAAGAGGTGTTAGGGACCTCCTTAACCGACGAGAGTACCACCTCTAGCACCTCCCTCCACACACACACACACACACACACACACACACACACACACACACACACACACACACACACACACACACACACACACACACACACACACACGTAGATATCACCAGAATTTTGACGATTTTTGAAGTACTCCACGATGATGGAGCGTATCTGGCCTTTTTATATGGTTGCTAACTGCACTTTGTACTATGGGATGCAGGCTGATCATACGTAATAACCATAAAGGAGCGTTAGGAAATAGTTCTGCACTCCACTTTGTCATATAGTATAAGGTTTAAGCATCTATCTATCTGTCTATTTATCTATCTGTCTATCCATCTGTCTATCTACCTGTCTATCTATCTATCTGTCTGTTTCTATCTATCTATCTATCTATCTTAAGCCTGACGTCATAATCCGGTAAGGGGTGGTCGTTTGTCTTTGTGTTAGTTGTTTTACGGGGAGGGGCACTAACCCTCCACGAACCCACTTGTTGACACGTAGGGAACACGTATGGGTTGGTTATATGGTTACCACCCAGCGTTGTAAATGGTCTCTTAGCTTACAGGAAACCATTAGGCTTGTCACTTAATGTAAAGCCACCTGAAAAGGAAAGGAATAGTAAAGAGTGGCAGGAAAGATGGGAGAGACAGGAAGAGAGGAGACACAGAAAAAGAATGGTCAAGGAAGAATTAAGTGGCACTACATCAAGTGAGTGGATGGTGGTCGTAACAGGAAGAGAAGGGAGAAGACACAGAAAAGAATAATGAAGGAAGAACTAGGTGGCACTACATCAAGTGAGTGGATGGTGGTCGTAACAGGAAGAGAAGGGAGAAGACACAGAAAAGAATAATGAAGGAAGAAGTAGGTGGCACTACATCAAGTGAATGGATGGTGGTCGTAACAGGATGAGAAGAGGAGAGAGAAGACATGGAAAAAGAATAATGAAGGAAGAAGTAGGTAGCACTACATCAAGTGAGTGGATGATGGTCGTAATAGGAAGAGAAGAGAGAAGACACAGAAAAGAATAATGAGGGAAGAAGTAGTTAGCACTACATCAAGTGAGTGGATGATGGTCGTAACAGGGAGAGAAGACACGGAAAAAGAATAATGAAGGAAGAAGCAGGTAGCACTACATCAAGTGAGTGGATGATGTTCGTCACCACGTATCACCATACATGAAAATTCACTCTTTTTACAAGGATAATTCTTTGGCGTATGCTTGCTGTAGGGTCGGGCGGCTGCGGGTACGGGCTGTCGTGTGAGTTTACGGGTAATGTGTAAGCTAAACCGCTGAGGAAAGGGTGCCGTAAACCCAGCTAAGCCTCTGAAACCACAGCCCAAGCAACTGACGGGGTAATGAAGGGGATTAAAGGTGCATTTGGCCTGGTGGAAATGCCCCCGTAAAGCGTTTCACTGCCCTTTTTACTCTAGCTTGGCCTAAAATTACCATCCTTCCATCCTGAGTGGTTGTAGCAAGAGATTAACACTAGAATATGATGCTAGTCACGAAGAAGCGCTATGGAATGGATGTAGAGCCATAGTAATGTCTTGTTCTGCCACTGAGCTGCGTGAAATAAGTCGCAAAAGGACAATAATCAGGTCCATCTTAAGGTGAGGACTTCTGTTCGTAAATTACACAGCCTCACTTATACCCATCGTGTTTATTTCCAAGCTCCCGTTTTGAACATGGGGTAAATTGTGAAATAAGTGGATCTGAACTAGAACTGTCTATCTATCTATCTATCTATCTATTGCCAGAAGCCTTAATCCCGTGAGGGGTGGCCACAAACAAATTGCCTCCATGTCTCCCTGTCCCTCACCATTTCGATGCCCTACCCCCATCTCACACACACACCCCTCTCACATACCTCCCTGATCCATCCCTCCTTCTCATCCACGGTCTCCCCTTCCCTCTCCCTCCACCTCACTCACATACACTCTCCTCGTTAGTCTCTCACTCTCCATCCTCTCCACATGGCCAAACCACCTCAGTGTATATCTTCTAGAACAAAATGGGAAATAATAGGCAAAGAGAAAATAGCTTAGGAAATAGGTAAATTGCAAATGAGTTATAGACAAACTGAAAAAATATATATAAACTAGACGAATAAAAAATGGAATAGAAAATAGGCGAACTGGCATTTAAGCTGAAGAAATAGAATTAGGAAATAATCTGAAATTGGAATTGGTTGGGTGAATGGAGGTGAATTGACGCTACATTGGATAAAATAGCATGTTTACCTGGCCTGTGGATTACCTCTCTCTCTCTCTCTCTCTTTCTCTCTCTCTCGTGGCTAGTTCGTAAGTGCCATCTGATTCTATCTATCTTTCTATTGCCAGACACCTTAATCCCATAAGGGGTGGCCACAAACAAATCTCCTCCATGTCACCCTATCTCCCCGCCATTTCACTGCCCTGCTTCCAGCTCACACCCCGCTCTCTCATATACTTTTCCATTCCATCCCTCCATCTCATCCTTGGCCTCCTCTTCCCTCACACCCCCTCCAGCACACTCACGTACAGTCCCCTACTCTCCTCGTTAGTCTCTCGCTCTCCATCCTCTCCACATGGCCAAACCACCTCAGTGCTATCTTATTCTATTTTGTATTATCTTTAAAATCTATACATTATTTCCTCTCCCAGTTATATTAATTCTTCTGTTACTTAGAACCACCTCGCTTGCTTTCGTGTAATATTTTTTGGTGACAAGATTAACTGACCTTTTCTCCTTTGGTTAATGGCTCGCTATTGGTCCCTATATCTGTACCTCTGTGTTTACAATAAGGATTTTCTGTGTTACTCTTTGCCATCTGTCCCTTTCCGTGGCATAATAAAGTGGTGAAACATTTATCTATCTATTGCCAGACCCCTTAATCCCGTAAGGGCTGGCCACAAACAAATCGCCTCCATGTCGCCCTGTCCCCCGCCATTTCACTGTCGATTTATTACATTTATTACAACTGGATATTCTAAAGCCTGTGTCTGTTTCATGAAGGGTAAGTATTCGTACTGAGGAAGAAACTATAAGCGCCTTCTTGATTATTGTGTGTGTGTGTGTGTGTGTGTGTGTGTGTGTGTGTGTGTGTTAAAGGAATCTATGGCATCAAACAGTCTTTAAATAATATCAGCCATCATACTCTCTCGTGTCCTTCAATTTGCTGCTACTACTACTACTACTACTACTACATCTAATAATAACAATGATACGGTAATAATAATGATAATAATAATAATAATAATAATAAAAATAATGTAACACCTTTCACCACCACAACTGTCAAGGAATTATCAGTCTCAATCATGACAGGAATCTTCAGAAACCGAAACGAAAATAAAAGTGTACCACCTGGATGTGTTTGTGGGTGTCCATAGCGGCAAGGCAGTGGTGAGGAGGCGAGGAGGGTGAATGGTGTGAGGGAGTGAGAGGCAGGGAAGGGGAAGGTGATATTCGAACTGACTACACGCAGTGAGTGGATGGTAGACAGACTGTGGTTGTAATAGAAAGGTTACTGAAGTCTATATGTAGGTCATACCACAAGCAGGGCTCTTGCTGACTGCCGATGGTTGGGACCCATTTGGCTGCTAAGGTTTCAGATTTACCAGCCAAATAAATTTGTAGTAGCCAAACTGACTACCAGCCGAAATATTTTACGAGCAATAAATATATTTATTTATTTACACATTGTGATGATTAGAATCATATAATGAAGTTTTAAACATTCACAATGGCGACAAGGAAAGACTTAATAATCAATCACAACGTGCTTTTTTGTTCATTTAAATGAGATTTATTAATTTTGTAGTTTACTGGCTTTTGAAGTGGATGTATTTTCTCCTCGCCAAAAGGCGACTTGCATATAAAATTTGTTCGCCGAAGGGAAAAAATACTCGCATTTGCGAGCTGTGGCTCGCCAAACAAGAGCCCTGACAAGTGATTTGTTTTGCATATTACACCTTAGTCTCTTTTCTGTGAGATTGAGGTGAAGAAAGAGCGATATATGAGAGGGCTGGGAGCTTAATCTAGGGGGTATATTTCGTAACACCTCTTCCCTAGCGATTTGTTTTGTATATTAAACCTTAGCCTCTTTTGTACCATGTGCTGATGTGACATAAATGTAGTTTTTATTACTATTATACAGGACGTTAATGAAATGTATATGCAAAATAAATAGCAAAGGAACACATGCTTCGAATCGCCAAATATACTGCAGAATAGAACACAAGTCCCAAACACACCTCTTGTGTGTGGGTGTGTAAATGTGAAAGGAGGTGGTAGGGAGGGTGCATGGGAGACAGGTATCGAGGCAGTAGTGATGGGGAGGTGTGTGGAGGTGAATGGGGGTGAGGTGTAGAGATAGAAATGGTGGTGAGGTGTGGGAGGGTGAATGGGAGTGAGATATGGAGGTAGCAGTGATGGGGAGGTGTGTGGAGGTGAATGAGAGAGAGGTAGAGAGAGGCAGTAGTGGTGGTGAGGTGTGGGAGGGTGAATGGGAGTGAGGTATAGAGAGGCAGGCGAGGGGAAAGCGAGGTGTGACCTGGGTTCGCCCTCTCAATGGATGAAAGGAAGGATAAGTCCAACACTGTGCTATGGAGTGGAAACCCAAGGAATTCACCCCCTGAGTACTGTGATGCCTTTTTACACACACACACACACACACATACTTACAATCTCTCTCTCTCTCTCTCTCTCTCTCTCTCTCTCTCTCTCTCTCTCATTGTTAGAGTAGCAACTTGTACGAGGTAACTTTATCCATGGCCGGCTACAATGCTCAGTATGGGTCGTATTAACTTTTAAGGTACTACTTGTCCTTGTAACACACTCTCTCTCTCTCTCTCTCTCTCTCTCTCCGTGTGTGTGTGTGTGTGTGTGTGTGTGTGTGTGTGTGTGTGTGTGTGTGTGTGTGTGTGTGTTGACGTTACTGTTTTCTCCCTTATATCGTCCATTGCTACGGTTTTAGACCTAAATT
>NC_136955.1:44340154-44342654 GCF_032717465.1 Coenobita brevimanus
TGTTGCACCATATTCGAAAGTTAATCTACTGTTACAGCTCAGCATTCAGGACTGGGAGATGACAACTGTAGGCCAGGTTAGAACAAAAGGAGTATAGGAGTTTATACTGTCATTTAAGGCTATTCCCTATCATTCCCTCTTTTCCGGTTTATTTCTTTTTCTGGTACTCTCACTCCCTTCATGTGGTGGCACTGATATAGCTGGGCGTCAACCCTTTCTGATTCAACAAACATCCTTCAACCCCTTCTTTATCCTACGAAAGGAGGATGGTGGACTGCAGCAAGACAACCCAATCTGGCAGTGCATAGGGTTAACATCACTACTACTACTACTACAACTACTACTACTACTACTACTACTACACTCTAAAACATATCTTCAAAGGGGTACGAAGTAATTGGAGGCTTCTAAATGGTCGTTGTTGCTGTGCCTTCATTATCCTTAGGCGTATTATTTATGATTGGATAGTGTGTTTTATATGCTGTAGAGGATTTTTATTTGATTTGGCATTATTGGGGGAAATATTTCGTTTAATATTTATCTGTTTACTTAATTTGTTTATTCGTTATGTATATACTTCTGCTTCTTCTTCCTCTTCTTCCTCCTCCTCCTCCTCTTCCTCTTTCTCCTCCTCCTCTTCTTCTTTTTCCTCTTCCTCGTCTTCTAGTTTTTCTTCATCTTCATCCTGTTATTATTATTATTATTATTATTATTATTATTATTATTATTATTATACCACTACTCTTACTACTACAACTACTGCTACTACTACAACTATTACTGCTGCTGCCATTATTATTACTATTATTATTATTATTATTATTATTATTATTATTATTATCTTCGCTGAATTCTGTGTATCTCATGTAAATTTATGCATAAGGAACAATGATGGTCTCTGGCGGATTGGACAGAAAAAATAATCCAGCACCTTACGATAAACAACGACACACTGAACGATAACTTTTGGAACCCAGTGAGGTTGTCTACGGAACTCAACAGACTTTTCAGAATGTTTTGTACAAGTTTCGTAATTCTTCGTCTTATAAGTGGAGTGATTTCCCTGACCGCAGTTATATTTGGAGTCAGGATTCCGTGGGCTGGAATGGTGAGTGGATGGGAGTGTGGCCCATTGAATCAGGCATACTTTGGATAGTATTTTTCTGACTTGGTTTTCTTCTGTCTCTCTGGACCCCACCTCACCCCTCCCTAGGGTAGGAATGGAGGTCTGGATGATGATGATGATGATAATGATGATGATGATGATGATGATGGTGATGCGGATGATGATGATGATAATGATGATGATGATGGTGATGATGATGAACAATGGAGAACACCAAGCACGTTGTCTGAATAAAAGCCTTAGCATTATTTTTGGTTATTTCCCCTTGCTTCCGACCTCATGTGATCCCCTGAATTCCTTTTAATATACTCAAAAAGACAGCAGGTACACTCAGGCATGGAACCTCTCTCTCTCTCTCTCTCTCTCTCTCTCTCTCTCTCTCTCTCACACACACACACACACACACACACACACACACACACACACACACACACACACACACACACACACACACACACACACACACACACACACACTTGGATAAGGTTCACCTATTTTCTTATCTTTCTCCTCATCATCTCCCTTCCTCTCTCTCTCTCTCTCTCCTCCTCCTCGCCCTGCTTCATCTCAAAACCTCTTTATTTCCCCCCCCCTCCTCCTCCTCCTCCTCCTCCTCCTCCTCCTCGCAATAATTTTCACTCTTCACTCTCTTCCTCCTCTCACAGTTCCTCTTCCTTCTCTCTCTCTTTGTTCCTCCCCTAGTCTCTCAGTCGTTCACCTCTCTTCCTTTCATTTATCTCTTCAGCATTTTCCTATTTCTCTCTCTCTCTCTCTCTCTCTCACACACACACACACACACACACACACACACACACACACACACACACACACACACACACACACTACTTCTTGCTATGCACCCTTCCTCTTGTCTTGCATAGTTTCCTCTTTCTTATATCTTTTACTCTTCCTTCGTTTTCTTCTCCTTCCCTTCTTCTCTTTGCTCCTCTGTGTGTCTCTTTCTCCTCCACCTCTCTCTCTCTCTCCTCTTCCTCCTGTTTCGCTTCCTCTCTGTTTCATTCAGGTTGCATCTCACTTGTATCTGTGTTTCTTTCTTTGCCAATTCTTCCCTCCGTCTCTGCAACTCATCACCCCTCTGCACTTCCGCCTTCCCTTCCTCTTCCCCTGTTCCCTCTCAGTTTCCGTGCTTGTATTGCTCCTTACACACACACACACACACACACACACACACACACACACACACACACACACACACACACACCACAGATACCAGCAACTACTACTACTACTACTACTATTACTACTACTACTACTACTACTACTACTACTACTACTACTACTATTACTACTCTCTCTATTTAAACGTGGGACCTCCCTAGCACCTCCTCCGTAGCGATTTATCTTTGGATATGG
>NC_136955.1:44347654-44357654 GCF_032717465.1 Coenobita brevimanus
CCCTTTCTTTCTCTCTGAATCTGTCATCTCTCTTTCTACACCAGCAACTAAAACTCCATCTCTCTCTCTCTCTCTCTCTCTCTCTCTCTCTCTCTCTCTCCCTTTCTTTCTCTCTGAATCTGTCATCTCTCTTTCTACACCAGCAACTAAAACTCCATCTCTCTCTCTCTCTCTCTCTCTCTCTCTCTCTCTCTCAGATCGATGGCCGCACTGAGAGCCGGTATTGGTGATGTGTGTCGGTGTTAGGAAACTCAATAAGGCTTTTAAAGGCATTCCCCCCCCCAGGCTTGTAGGACGGGAAGTTACATAGATATACAGACATAGAGGGTACACACACACACACACACACACACACACACACACACACACACACACACACACACACACACACACACACACACTTATTGAAAGACATGTTGATACACACACACACACACACACACACACACACACACACACACACACACACACACACACACACACACACACACACACACACACACACACACACACACACACACACACACACACACACACACACACACACACACACACACACACACACACACACACACACACACACACACACACAGATTTACTGAAAGACAGGTTGATACACACACACACCACACACACACACACACACACACACACACACACACACACACACACACACACACACACACACACACACACTCTCTCTCTCTCTCTCAGCGTTAAAGAATTCAGTACTCCTCTTAGAAGCACATCCCACCACATTACCTGAACCGGCAGCTACATAGAAATACAGACGTGGAGCTAGAGAGAGAGAGACAGGGAGAGAGAGAGAGAGAGAGAGAGAGAGAGAGAGAGAGAGGTAGTGTACAGAAATCTGATGAAAGGGAGCAGGTATGGGAAAGTCATGTTACAGGTGAATGATGGATGGCAGTGAATGGTTGCCTGAGAGAGAGAGAGAGAGAGAGAGAGAGGAGGGAAGACGATGAGGACAGTGCATAGGAGCTTAAATAGTACCTACGAAGAACTGATAAGGAAGCATTTGATCAGTACTGAGTTTTTCTACGTGCTTGAACGTGTGTGAGGAAGTGAGAGAAAGTTGGAAGGCAAATATAGTAAAATGAAAGGTAAAGAGAAGATAGACAGAAAGATGTGTGAAAGAGAGGCGAAGGGGCAGGAAGAGAAGAGAGTAGAGAAGGAGAGGAGAGAGAGACAAAAGAAAGGAAAGAGAAAGGAGAGAGGAGGATACACAGAGGAGAGAGTAGAGAAGGAGAGGAGAGGAGAGAAGGAAAGGAGGAAAGTAGAGGAGAAGGGAGGAGAGGACAAGGAGAAGGAAATCAGAGGAGAGGAGACAGAAGTGAGAAGAGGAGAGGAGAATAAGTAGAAGGAGAGGAAAAGGGACAAGATGAGAGAGAAGGAGAAGAGAGGAGAGAAGAGGAAAGAAGAAGAGAGGAGAGGAGAGGAAATAAGAATAGAGGACGGAAGAATAAGGGAGAGGAGTGGAGAGGGTAGGAAGAGAAGGAGAATAAGAGAATGGAAACTAGTAGAAAGGAATGGGAGAAGAGGAGAGTAAAGGAGAGTAGGGAGAAGAGGAGAGGAGGGAAACTGATAGGGAGAGAGAGAAAGAGAGGAACTTTGACAGGGACAGAAAGTCACAAAGACAGAAAAAGACAGAAATTAAAGAGAGGGAGAGACACAGAAAGAAACTAGGGCAGGGAGAGCCACACAGGGACAAGCATAGAGACAGAGAGATTAAAGATGGTGAGAAAGAGAGACAGAGAGATGTGGGGCGGAACACAAAAGAGAGGAGGCGAAAGACAGACAAAGAGAGAGAGAGGAACGACAGAATAGCCAATAATAAGAATAAAAATGAATAAAAGGGGGATGAATGTGAGGCGTGTAAAGTGGTGAGTGAAAGAGGAGATGAAAGACAGGCGAAAAGAAGCAGGGGGGAAGAATGAATGTGATTAAATTTGCCGTGAAAAAGAAAAGAGAGAAAGATTGGTGGGGAAGGGGAGTAGATGAGAGAGAGAGAGAGAGAGAGAGAGAGTGAGAGAGAGAGAGAGAGAGAGAGAGAGAGAGAGGACCCAAACACAGGCAAGCCCACATTAACTGAGGTGCTTTAAATATTTCAGTGATGGAGACCTTGTTTGAGGCGGGACCTACCTCACCGCTTGCTTACTCTCTCTCTCTCTCTCTCTCTCTCTCTCTCTCTCTCCCAAGTAGATAGACAGAGAGACAGATATGCAGACATAAAAAATAATCTTTCCCATCACGCTGCCTTCTCCCCAACTCACACACCTCACACTTGTACACCTCTCCACTCCATCCCTTCAAGTCCTCAGCCTCCCCTCCCTCTCTCCCCTTCTACCTTATTCACCTGTACTCTCCTGGTCAGTCTCTCAACCTCCATATTCTCCACACGACCAGACCATCTCAGAATATTTCCCCATGCAGTTTCCAGTCTAATAATATAAATTGGAACTTTGTCACCTTAACTTGGCCCAGATTTTCGTCCATTTGCAGCTTATATCACGTAGCTCAGTGCCAGAAAAAGTACTTCGCCTCTACATCACTTACAAGGCACTTCTTCGTGATTAGCATGGTATTCTATTATTACTCTCTTGTTCAAACTCAGCATTCAAGATGGAGAGATGGCAATTTTAGGCCAAGTTGGAGTCAAACCACTATAGCCACTTAGTCACTTACTTGGCAGTTCTTCGTGACTAGCATCATATTCTTGTGATACTCTCTTATAACAGCGTTCAAGATGGACAGATGGCAATTTAAGGCCAAGTTAGAGTAGAAAGAGTATAGACAGCCTCCTCTGACCTACTCAGTCTGATCACGTATTTCATCTCTTAGCTGTCTCCATACGATTTTCTTTACATTAAAATAGGCGTTTCAAAATGGAAGGGTTGTATGTAGCCTTCACCTACTCCTTCACCATATTGTAATGCTTTGCTTAGTTAAATACAGCTCTTCTCAACAAGGTGGAGTCAAAGGCATTTCGTCTTATTAACTCTCCTCCTCTTACTGGCTCCCTTCAACCTCTGTCTCTTCGCTGCACTGTTGCATCTTTATCTCTTTTCTATCGCTACTTCAATGGTCACTGCACCTCTGAACTTTCTGCTTGCATCCCTCCACCTTTGCGACGGGCGCGTAGCACCCGTCCAGCAGCAAATTCTCATCCTTTTTCTCTCCACCTCTGTAATGCAGGAGTTAACCATTACTCCCAGTCTTCCTTCATTTATGCAAAAGATCAACTCTGGAACTGTCTCCCTCTGTATTTCCTCCTGCCTATGATCTCCAGTCTTTCAAACGCCGTGTGTCCAGGCATCTCGAAATGAACGGATCTTGAATTTGACTCTCTTATCCTGTTTTGTTTTTTCTTGGAAAATTTTTTCGGGCGCTTGGCCTTTGGTTCTTTTTTTCTTACATAAAAAATAATAAGGTAGTCTCAAGTAGTAAGGGAAAAATAAACAAGTAATATACGCCACTTGAACAGAAGGATTAATGACCACCACAGAAGAAAAGTCTATTATTAAACTGTTAAATAAAATAAAGTCAACTGTTTACTTCAACTTGGCCAAAATTGCCCTTTCTCCATCTTGAATGCTGAGTTGTAATAGTAGATTAAAACTCGAATATCATCTTGTCATGAAGAAGTGCTTTGGAAGGGATGTATGGCCGTAATATTGCTTTTACCTGCCTGTGAGTTACCTGAAATAAGTTGCCAAGTTAAGGTGAAAAGAGTATAGTAAGAAACGAATGATACAGAACCTTCTATCCTAACCAGAAAAATATCTATGTATTGCCAGACGCCTTAATCCCGTAAGGGGTGGCTACAAACAAATCGCCTCCATGTCGCCCCAGTCCCCCGCCATTTCACTGTCCTGCTCCCAGCTCACACCCCCTTCTCTCATATACCTCTCCACTCCTTCCTTCCACCTCATCCTTGGCCTTCACCTCACTCACATACACTCTCCTCGTCAGTTTCCTTTCTCCATCCTTTTTACGTGGCCAAACCACCTCAATGTGTTTTTCCTAACGCTTCCTGTCACATCCTCAGAAAAATACGCAGCATAAAATTAACACCCTAATTTTTGATATTCCAACAGAGATAAAAAAAGAAAAATGTCGTTTATTTCCTTAAAATACTAATGTAATCCCAACTTGAGAGGGTTTAGGAGAGGCGCTTGGTGGCAGTAGGGCGATCGCCAAAGAACAAAACATTAGATTTATCTAAGTTTATCCCGTCCATTCTCTTCAAGGGGTGTGAAAAGCCAACATAAATCGGCCCTTATTCCCCTCTATATCAAAGCTCAAAGTCAGATGTTTTAAACAGCGAAAACGGCGTACTACGGGACTCTCTGGCATAGGGCGAGTTGACGAGCCAATAGCGCGGCGGCATTCATCTTCCTGTGTTTACAAGGGTTGGGTCGACCAATCCCGAGGCCCGTAGCACGCGCGTTGGGCAGTCAGCCAGCGTGCACTGGCGAAGGAAGGGTCGGTACCTGAAACCTCCCATATTTCTGCTACTTTTACGTGGATTAACACTCAGTGATGTCGTCAAATGATACAGAAAGTGAGGGTGAATGTCGGAAGGTCACAAGAAAGCGACAACAGCACCGTTCTGAGTGGAAACAAGTGGCTGCTAAGCGTAAAAGAGACAGTGGTGAGGCCTACGTGAGGACAGGTCGACAAAGAACAGAAGTGCGTCGAGTAGGGTACCCCTAGATTAGTGCTTTATCCGTGTTGGTGTGGAGAACAT
The DNA here is from genome assembly GCF_032717465.1 of Coenobita brevimanus. NCBI lineage: Eukaryota > Metazoa > Arthropoda > Malacostraca > Decapoda > Coenobitidae > Coenobita > Coenobita brevimanus. The sequence continues at coordinate 44,352,423 of NC_136955.1, forward strand.
TAATGAGATTTTTAATCAGTTCTGGGCGTTAAAGGACCACTGTATTATGACCAGACTGGCGCCCAACTCTGCATTAGTTTAAGGTACGTATCAAATTGAAAACATTGTCCTGTTATTCATTTATTATTACAAATGTGTGATGGCATAAACATTGTAGTGTTTCTGGTCATTAAGTTCAGTTTTGATGACGTTACTGTGATTTTGGTCAGATATATATATATATATATATATATATATATATATATATATATATATTTGTAAATTTGTTAAAAATCAGAAATATGATTTACAACCGTGATTTTGGTATCAGTATGTTCACTGTGTCTAGAATTTTCTTTGTGTTTATTAACTTTGAAAAAAAAAAAAATGGATGCCACGTAGCGTATTTTTGTTCGATTCTTGAATTTTGCATAATGTTAAAAATTTGCCAAAATTCATGAAATTGGCTTATGACCATTTTTCTGCATAATTGAATTCATTATATTAGTAACTTTCATTTGCATGCGTTAACGTAGCGATACTGCAATAATTTTTACACACTGAAAATTAGGGGGTTGCTAGGCAACGAATTTGGAAAAAAATGCATGAACAAACCACTTTTTCATTTAGGATATATTTTCCTTGATCATGCATATCTAATGATATCAAATATGGATATATTTCGTACACATACAGGGTGGTACAGGCGCAGTAACTTTAAGGTCACATGACCTCAGAAGTCACTTTTGGTTAAGTGGCCCTTGTGCCGCCGGGCTATACTCCGCCAAACTGCTGTAGTTCACTGCCAGCTGCTTGAAGTCGTCCAGCATTGCCTGAAATTCAGTACTAGAGTTGTCCTCATGGTAGGAGCCAGTTTCGGAAATAGGCAGGGAGTGTGATTCCTAGTGGAATTACCACGAGTTTGAATGCATGTCGACAGTTACCAAATTCTTCAAAATATATTACGGTACGATGTAATCTATATCAACATTTACGTAAGATATTTATTCCATATATTTTCGTAAATAACATCGACCTTTAATTTCAAGTAATGATTGGTCTGCCAGAAACAAAGGGTGGAGGAGTAGGCTCCCCACAATTCCAAAATTGGTGACTGTGCCGCGACCATAAAAGAGCCAAAGTTGTATGTAGATATATATACACTGGAAAGAAAGAGGTGTCAGCAAGCCTTCTGAGTGAACAATATTAGCATGCAGTACACAGCTGTAGTTTGAATTCCATTGTCTGCTTCATAGGTCCTTTCTCCATGCAGTTTTTTTACATACTGTACTGTATATGACACTTTCATATTCACATGTATATACATATAGATAGATAGATAGATAGATAGATATGTATGTATGTATATATGTATATAATCAGCCTCAATACAATACAAGGAGATAAAAATGTGCAAACTGCAAAGTAAGTAGTAGGGAGAGGTGCTGGAGAGCCGCCTGTGCCGCCTTGAGTTCAGAGTAAAACTAGTGTGTATGGTGAATGCGTTAGACTCTCAGGAAAACACAATTGCATCATTGGAAAATCTGGCCATGATTGACAGTCCCCAGGCAAGCTAAAGATGACAGACCTTGACATCTCCCAGGCTCCTGCAAAGTGACAAAACTTGGCAACTCCCACGCATCCTGGAGAGAGTGGAGTCCCCCTCAGCATTATATATAAAAAAAAAAGGAAACATCTTGAAAATCGTGCATCGTAGAGCAAAACTAATGGCCACCAACCCCCTTCCGAAAATTATCCATCAAAATCCAACTCCTCTACCTTTTCCCCAAACCTAAGCACAAAAATATCAAAATATCAAATCTTTCCTACCCTCACGGAAGAGAAAGAGTCCTTAGGCACTGCAACACAGGCTGACATGCAGTGCCAGGAGTAGGGTTGGCGGCCATAACAGGCTCTTTAGAATTGTAATAACTCAGTCACTTCATAACTCAGTAACTCAGTGGCATACGCAAAGGGAGGATCTGGCTGTCACGTGTCATAAACCGAAATATCTATCTACCTTTTGCCAAATGCCTTAATCCCGTAAAAGGTGGCAACAAACCAATCGCCTCCACGTCGTCCTGTCATCTGCCAGTTAGCTGCCCTATTCCCTGTTCACAACCCCTCTCATATAGCCTACCTCTCCACTCCGTCTCCTTCATCTCATCCTTGGTCAACCCCTCTTCCTCTTCATTTCTACCTCATGCATGTACACTCTTCTAGTTAGTCTCTCATTTTCCACATGGCCAAACTATCTCAAAGTATTTCTCTTTGCACCTTCAATCACATCCACACAAACAACAAAGAAATGAAATATACAATACCTTTTTTTGCTCTAACTTGACTTAAAATAACCATCCCCATCTTGAATGCTGAGTTCAGACAACAGTTTAACAATAAAAAGGGATGCTAGTCATGAAGAAGTGCTATGGAAAGAGTGCACAGCCTTAGTATTGTCTTTCCTGCCACTGAAAAGCTTGAGACAGACTGTAAAAGGACGAAAATCTTGGTCAAGTTAAGGTGAAAGGACAATAGTAGGAATGAAGTACTGAAAAACTGCAAAGCCAACGAGACTAAGCCCGCCCCCTCCCCCCGATGGACAAGCAGAAGCAATCCCCTAACTTCGACTATTACAGACAGGAACAGCGCTCGCTTCCTCGATAATGTTGTAGATAGGAGCAAGCTGGGAATTGCCTTGGGTCCGCATGTCTTTTGTTGGTTGGGTGCGTGGAAGGGAAGAGGGTGTATTGTGTGTGGGTGTGGGGGGTTGTGTGTGTGGGGGGGGGGTGTTGGGGGGTTTGTGTGTGTGTGTGTGTCGATCGGTCGGTCGGAAATGTCTGGTTGGGTGGGTGGGAATGTGTGTGTATGTGGGTGGGTGGCTGGATGTGTATGTGGATGGGTGGTTATGTGTGTGTGTGTGTGTGTGTGTGTGTGTGTGTGTAAATGGTAGTAGTACTCGTTACCCCAGGTTCATCTGCAGCGTAAACCCAGTGGACTGCAGGCTGAAGTTGTCCTCATCCCGCAGTCAACCATCGTCTTTTGGGGGATAGAGAGGGAGTTGAGGGACGTTTGTATAACCAGGCAGAGGAGTCACCCAGTTATATCCGTGCCACCCCGTGAAGGCGCTCCTAACCAGCACTAACTTGGGCTATTACAAGCAGGAATAGCGCTTACTTTCACGATAACTGCGCAGATATGAGCCAGTTGGGAATAGCTACGGGGGCGAGGGTGTCTTTTGTGGGTTGTGTGTGTGTGTGTGTGTGTGTGTGTGTGTGTGTGTATGTGTGTGTGGTGGGGGATGAGGGTTAGTGTGTGTGTGTGGGTGGATGAGTGTGTGTGTGGGGGGTGGAAGATGAGGATGAGTGTGTGTGTGTGTGTGTGTGTGTGTGTGTAATACCCAGCAGTGGTGTTAGAGGTGGTGCTGCAGTGGTATAAACAGCAGTGATATTAAGGTACTGGTGTTACTACAGTGTTTTGTGGAATGGTAGGTAAATGTGGCGGTGGTGTGGTGCGTGGTGTGGTGATACTAGTGTGGTGGTGGTGTGGCACTCGGTGTGTGGTAAATGATATAAGTGGAACCGCCCCATAATCAATGCTTGGAGTGTGGTTGTGATGGTAGCAGTGTAAGAAGTAGTAGTGTGGTGTGGTGTGGTGTGGTGTGTGGTAGTTGGTTTAAGTGGCCTCGGTTCACAATCAATACTTAGCAAGCGTGTAGTTGCGGTGGTACTTGTATGGGGTGCCAGTATGGTATGGTATTGTGTGTGTGTGTGTGTGTGTGTGTGTGTGTGTGTGTGTGGTGTGGTGTGGTGTGGTGTGGTAGTACTGGTATTGTATGGTGCGGTGTGATAGTGTGTGGTGTGGTGAGGAAGTGTGTGCTCTGATATGGCTTGGTGTGGGGTGTGGTGTGGTGTGATACTAGTGTGTGGTGTGGTGGTACTAATGTGGTATGGTATGGTAGTGTGATGCGGTGAACTAGTGTGGTATGCTATGGTGTTGTGTGGTGTGGTAGTGTGTGGTTTAAGTAGTGCTGGTTCACAAGTAGTACATGTGTAGTGGTGATAGTAGTAGAGTAAGTAACAGCACTAGTAAAGCAGGGTGTGGCTTGGTATTAGTGTGTGTGTGTGTGTGTGTGGTACTGGTGTGGTGTGGTGTAGTGTGGTGTCGTGTAGTGTGGTGTTTTGTGGTGTGGTGTGGTACTAGTGTGGTGTGGCGTGGTGTGGTGTAGTGTGGTGTCGTGTAGTGTGGTGTCGTGTAGTGTGGTGTTTTGTGGTGTGGTGTGGTACTGGTGTGGTGTGGCGTGGTGTAGTATAATGTAGTGTCGTGTAGTGTTGTGTTTTGTGGTGTGGTGTGGTACTAGTGTGGTGTGGTGTGGTGTAGTGTGGTGTAAGTGCTGGCAGGCCACAATCAATACCCAGCAGGAGTGCAGCGGTCACAGGCACAGCCCAGGAATGTTCTTTGTTGCTTCTTGCCATTTTCCTTCAAGGGACGCAACACCACCTTCTCTGCGATTTGTTCTGTTGGACTGTGATTTGGAGGCTACGTAACGCCTCTCCCTTAGCGATTTATTTTGCAGGAGTGTGTCGCTTCTTGCAATTTTGCCAGAGAGGAGCCTTCATGCGGTGGCACTGATTTAGCTGGGCAGGTGTTTTTTCTTCACGGATATTTCAATCTTGTCTTCTTCAGCCTCTAAAGCCACATCTTGTTTTTCTTCTTCCTTCCTCTCCTTCTTCCTCCTCCTCCTCCTCTTTCCTCTTCTTCTTTTTCCTCCTCTTTCCTCTTCTTCTTCCTCCCTCCTCCTCTTCTTCCTCCTCCTCTTCCGGACAGGTGTGTTGCCCGGAAATACAAACGTCCTTTCTTCTTCAACCTCTAAATCCACCTCTTGCTTTTGGTCTTCCATTCCTTCCTCCTCCTCCACCTCCTCTTTCCTCTTCTTCTTCCTCCTCCCTCCTCCTCCTCTTCCTCCTCCCTCCTCTTCTTACCGGGTCCACTTTTCAGTTGAACCTGGTGCAACAACAACACCAACAACAACAACAACAACAATAATAATAATAATAATAATAATAATAGTAATAATAATAATCTATCTATCTATCTATTGCCAGACGCCACAATCCAGTAAGGGGTGGCCATTTGACTTTGAGTTATTTGTTTTATGGGGAGGGGCACTAACCCTCCACCAACCCACTTGTTGACACGTAGGGAACACGTATGGTTTGGTTATATGGTTACCACCCAGCGTTGTAAATGGTTTCT
>NC_136955.1:44362654-44377654 GCF_032717465.1 Coenobita brevimanus
GCTTCTTCCCCGCTAAAACTTTGTCCTTTCTCAGCCCTACATTTTTTTCCCTCGCAAATATTCACTCTCCTCTTCTCTTCCTCTTCCACCTCCTTCCTTCTTCTTCCTCCTCCTCCTCCTCTTCCTCCTTCTTCTCCTCCTCTTCTTCCTCATTCCTTCTTCCTCCCCCCCTCTCCTCCTCCTTCCTTTTATTATCCTTTATTTCTCTCCTACGTTGCTCAAGTCTCTGTTCCGTCCTTCATTCTTCTTCTTTCTTCCCTTTCTCCCTTCCCACTTTCTTTTCATCCTTCCTTCCTCAGTCCTCCTCTTCCTCCTTCCTCCTCTTATTCCTCTTCCTCCTTCCTCCTTTTCCCCCCTCTTCCTCCTTCCTCCTTTTCCCCCCTCTTCCTCCTTCCTCCTCTTATTCCTCTTCCTCTTCCCACCTTCTCCTCTGTTTAACACCATGCCTCTCCCCTGCTAACACTTTGCATTTTCTCGGCCCTATATTTTTTCCCTCCCAGGCATCCTCTCTCTCTCTCTCTCTCTCTCTCTCTCTCTCTCTCTCTCTCTCTCTCTCTTCTTTTTCTTTTCCTCCTCCTCCCTCCACGCCATCACCAGGTGGCTACCAACACTCTTACCTTCCCAGTCACATCTCTCCTCGACTCTCATCCCTTCCCTCCCCTTTCCTTCCTCTTCTTCCCTTTTTCCAATACCGGTAGTCTCTCCTTTACACTTTTTCTCCTTCCCCTCCCCTTCCTTCTCCTAATTCCTTCCTTGCCTTCCTCCCATTCTCGTCCTCCTTCTCCTCTATTTCCGTTTTTTCTAAATTTCATCTTATCCCTCCTCATTCAAAATATTTATTCCTCTCACCTGCAGCCTCCACTTTCCTCCAGCTTCTCGTTTTCCACTTCCTCCTTCTCCTTGAAGAAATAAAAAATTTTAGCCTAGCGAAACGCAGGCTAAGAGGTGACCTTACTGAAGTTTTTAAAATCATGAAGGGATACGACAGCTTAGACATCAGTAAATATTTTGAGACAGACCGGTCGAGTCAAACCAGGAGTAATGGCTGCAAAATTATGGGAAAACGCTTCCAATCCCATGAAGCAAAATACTTCTTACTGAACAGTCACGAATAGGCTGTTTGGAGCAGACTGGACGCAGGTGCCGTGTACAGTATTTCAGTTAAGACATTTAAAAACAAATTAGACAAAGTATTTCCACGAGAATCCTCAGTTGACTGTTTCTGTCCGAGTATCTCACTTTTACCAGCTACGCATAAGTTCAGTCCCTTCCTGTCTTCAAGGCACCTCATAAACTTAACATACCCGTACACAGCCTCGCATCACATCATTATATACGGTATTTATCAGTTTATTAAATGCAAATAAAGTTGTATAAGCACAGACTAGGATCTGCACAGATACCTGTGAGTTAACGGTCACTACTCTTACTTTCGACCTGTGATGGGCTGTGGATCACTGAGAGTCCCTGTTAGTCAAGTGACCACCATCGGGATTTTTTTTAATGCACCAAGGGTCACTGCTTCAGCAGGTCACTTGTGTGCTTGTCCTGCATGGGAAAGTTCCTTGTCACAGTAGAGTGAACGGAGCTGGGGCCTGATTGACTGCTGCCTACCTTAAAAGCGCCAGGCAAGGCTGCTGCGCCACCCCTGAACATCCACACTGTCCATTTTCCACACTGTGTCTACAGACGTCCCATTAACTTAACGTACCCGCACATAATGTCATGCCTTAGTTATTCATTTATTTGAATATTCATTTCACTTTATTACTTTCTTTTTCAGGTTATCCAAACTGGTAGCTTATAGATAAAATATTACAGTATGTAATTTTTCCTTTTCAGTCTTTCCTCTGAAATTTCCATGTCAGTTTTTTCATGCTGCATGGTGGTCCTTCTCACTTTTTCCTGCCAGTTTTAACTGCAGGGTTTGGAGGCGGGGGGAGCCTTCTTGCTTAACTATTCTTATCCTTCAGCATGTAGAGTTAGATCTGGTAGTCATAGTCTACTCTGTAACAAGCAGCCTCGAAGGGACCATAAGGTGTGTTGCTGTATGCTTTCCCTTGTATTCCTTAGTATTCCTTCCCTCCTTCCTCTCCTCTCCCTCTTCTTCCTCTCCTCTCCCTCTTCTTCCTCGTCCTCCATCACCACCCCGCCATCACCGGGTGGCAACCAACACTTTTGCCTTCCCTCCAAGACTCTCTCCTCAGCCTTCCTCCCTTCCCTTCCCCCTTCTTCCCTCCTCCTCTTCCTCCTCCTGCTGTTTCCTCCTCACGATTTTGCCTCCTTTTCCTCCTTCTCCTTCTTGTCTTCCTTTTAAGCTTTCTCCTCCTCCTCCTCCTGCTCCTCCTCCTCCTCCTTCTCCTTCTCCTCCTCCTCCTCCTCCTCCTCCTCCTCCTCCTCCTCCTCCTCCTCCTCCTCCTCCTCCTCCTCCTCCCAATCTCTCCTTCCATCACCATCTCATTTCCTACTTATTTCCATTATCTGCCTCCTTCTTTTCTCTGCTTTCCCCTGCTTTTCTCGTCATTCTGTCCCTGCTTTCAGCCCTCTCTCTCTCTCTCTCTCTCTCTCTCTCTCTATCTATCTACTCATCCTCATTCATTACACTTTTTTCCTCCTACTTCTCCCCTTCTCCCTTCTCCTCCTCCTCCTTCTTTTCCTCCTTCTCCCTCTCCCCCTACTCCTCTCTTCCTTTTTACTCTTTCCCCCTCCTCCTCCTCCTCCTCCACGCCATCACCAGGTGGATACGACCTCTCTGCCTTCGTGTCGTCTGAAGTCTTATAGATGTCCTCTCTCTCTCTCTCTCTCTCTCTCTCCCAACTTTTTTCCCTCTTCTGTTCATGATTCTCTTTCAGCATCATCATCATCAACTCTCTCCCTTCCTCTTCACTCTCTTTCTTTTGCTCCTCATTCATTATCTCTCTCCATCTCTCCCTGCACTCCTCCTCCCACCCACTATGCCATCTCCTCTGGGCACGACCACTCTTGCCTTGTGGTCGTATCTCTCTCTCTCTCTCTCTCTTTCTTTCTTCGTACTGCAGACCTCAAGGCGATAAAAAAAAAAAATACACACTAGGAAGGACGTAAGGCACACACACACACACACACACACACACACACACACACACACACACACACACACACACACACACACACACACACACACTGCCGCATCTTCCCCTCGCTGGCTTTTATTACACTCTCCTTGTAACATGCAATTCATTTCTCTCTCTCTCTCTCTCTCCGCTTGGATTTTAGTGCAGTTGTTCCTCTGGCCCCAAGCGGCCTTGCTCTTAGTCCCGCATCCTAACACCTTTCCCATAGCGATTTATTTTCGGATATGGGAGGTTAATATAAGTTTGTGTGATATTTATGCAGAGTATGGTGGTATATGAACGATTTAAGTAACACTGAGGAGCAGAGGAAGGAGTAAATGAACAAAATAAATCGCCTAGGAACAGGTGTTAGGGAGCTTCCTTACCCGACTGGAATTCCAGCCACAGACTCTTATTTTCGTCTGTTAAAGAAGCTCCCTAACACCTGTTCCTTAGCGATTTACTTCTGCATAGCTCGTTAATAATCACTCTTGTGTTGTGGTGTCTTTTAAATGAAGATATAAACAGTATACAATGGGGTTGCGAGAGGTGGTAAACAAAATAAATCGCCACGGGTAATGTGTTTGGGGATTTACTTAAACTACAAGAATACCAGCCCTAGATCTAATGCCCTTCTTCTCCCCATCACCTCTTCCTCAGCGATTTATTTTTGGTTTCGGCTGGATGATCTACTGACTATTGTGATAATGGAAAGACAAGTAACCAAAGAGGACGGGAAGGTGTCATAAGCAGAGTAAATCGCTTAGGAAATGGTGTTAGGGAGCTTAGGAGTTGGCATAAAAATAATGAGCATAAAGAATAGCTGAGAATATAAGAGAGTAATTTATAAAGCAAGTAGCACATAAGAGACGCTGATTTTCCTAACGTCAGGACTAATTGCTCTCGGTCATGCTTGCCTTCGGGCCTTTGAATCCGTAGCACCTGTACAATAGCGATTTATTTTAGATGTTGTATTTCCGTATCGTCCTCTGTGCTGGTAAGACAATTTACGTCCATATTATAATAATGCAAATATACCAAAGAATGTTCAGACGAAATATGCAAAATAAATCGCTTAGGAGGAGGTGCAAAGAGTAGTAGTAGTAGTAGTAGTATGTTATTAGTATTAGTAGTAGTAGTAGTACGTTAGTAGTAGTATTAGTAGTAGTAGTAGTAGTAGTTGTTGTTGTTGTTGTTTTTTATTTATCTGAAATATAAACTTTGTGGACTGCAGGCTGAAATTGCCCTCATCCTAGAGTTTACCATCCTCTTTTCGGAGATAGGGAGGGAGATGGAGGACGTTTGTGTGACCCGGCAGAGGGGGCACTCATTTACATCGGTGCCACGACGTGAAGGCGTTCCTCTCAGGCACCACTTTAATATTAAAGCGATATAATACGTAAGGAAGTATTAAGGTGTAATACGCAGACTGAATCGCAATGGGAGGGGAGCTACGAATTATCCAGATATACGTAAAACAATGCTCTAATCATCTTAATGCAACCCGGCTCCACACTACCGATTTATTACCTCATATAAATCTACGGTTCCATCCTGCCAGGTTTCACTATTAAAATGCACAGTGAGTGAGTGTGTGTGTGTGTGTGAGAGAGAGAGAGAGAGAGTCAGCGAAGGATGGAAGGGATGAGTGAGTGAAACTTTGTGAGTGAATGAGTAGGTGAGTCAGTGAAGTATGGAGGGGGAGAATGACTGAATGAGTGAGTGAGAGAATGGTAATGAACGAATGAGTGAGCGAGTGAATCGGTGTGAGTAAAACAGTTAGTGAATGAGTGAGTGAGTGAATGAGTGAGTGAGTGAGTGAGACTGTTAGTGAATGAGTACGTGAATCAGTGTGTGAGTGTGAGTGAATGTGAATGAATAAATGAGTAAAAGAATAATTGAAGGAGTGAATAACTGAATGACTGTGGGCGCCAGTGAGTGAGTGAAAGTACAAAGGAGTACAGTGGAAAGCAAACAGCAACATTCCTATTGGTCCTTTCACGGCTGTTTGCTATAGGGAAGATTATAACTAACAAAATTATTCTATCAGTTAAAGGCAAGGATAGTAAAGCAGGAAGGTTCTCCCCTCACCCACCAAACCCTCCAGCTGAAGACGGCAGGAAATAGTGAGAAGGACCACCATGCAGCATAGGAAACCTGTCATGGAAATTTTATAGGAAAGAGGGAAAGGAAATCTTATTCCACATTATCTGCCTGAAAATGAAAGTAACATTAAGTCAATGGTATTTATTAACGTTATTTTGCGGTTGTATCCTCCAGGCTCTGAAAAAAGGGAAATAAGTTTATATACTACAGAAGTGTATTATTCAGCAGTAAACATATTATGCTGGGGATAGAAGACATACTTATCCAAGCGATTTATAAAGGTTGGTAGTGTATTACAGGTTACTACACTGGAAGGCAATTTGTTCCATATATTTACAACTCTATTAAAGAAGAAATGCTTAGCTTCATGTGACTGGAATCGTTTGCCAATTATTTTATGTCCATTGCCTCTAGTTTAATTCGAGCTATCAACTGTGAAGTATTTATTTGTAGCCATGTTATTATGTCCTTTGAATATTATAAATACGAGTTAAATCGCCTCCTAACCTGCGTTTAGATAAGGTAAAGAGATTCAAGGCTTCTAAATACTCCTCGTATGGATTATTTCTCAATCTAGGTATCATTTTGGTCACCCTTCGTTGCATTCTCTCAAGTTTCTCTGCCTTTTTTGTAATAAGGCACCAGAACTGGACAGCATACTCTAAGTGTGGACGAACTAGAGAATTATACAAGGTGAGGATGATATTTTTTGAGTGAATGAGTTAGTGAAGAAATGAGTGAGTGAAAATACAGATACGCACACGTTAAGGTCACACTCTGGATTTGGTTACCCCTGTGTGTGTGTGTGTGTGTGTGTGTGTGTGTGTGTGTGTGTGTGTGTTAGAAGTAAATCGCCCAAGAAATGGTGTTACGAAAGACTCCAAAGCGCATGAGAGAGAGAGAGAAAGAGAGAGAGAGGGGGGGAGAGAGAGAGAGAGAGAGACGAAGGGAGGAAGGAAGAAGGTTGAAAAAATAGAAAAGGAAGAAAGAACATGGAAGGAGAGAGAGAGAGAGAGAGAGAGAGAGAGAATGAACTTAGACGTGAGTATCAAGGAACGCACTTTATACTGAAATTACAAGCCATGTGAAGGTACAGCTGAGGGGCAGAGGAGGAGGAGGAGGAGAAGGAGGAAGAGGAGGAGGAGGAGGAGGAGGAACAGGAGGAGGAGGAGCAGGAGGAGGAGGAGGTGGAGAGTGAGAGGAGGCGAGGGATTTGAGAAGAGTGAGAGAAGGAGAGGAATTTGAGGAGACGGAAGAGGAGAGAGAGAGAAGGAAAGAAATTTGAGGAGAGTGAAGAGAAGAGGAGAGGATGGAGAAGGATTTGAGGAGGAGAAGAGAGAGGAGAGGAGCGTAAGAGGAAGAGACGAATTTGAGGAGGAGAAGAGAGAGGAGAGGAGAGGGTGAGAGGAATGCAGGGAAAAGTGAAGAGAAGAGGAGAGGATGGGGAAGCAATCTGGGGATAGTGGAGAGGAGAGTGTGTGGCGTATGAGAGGAAGGCGAACGACATTTGAGATGAGAGGGGAGAGAAAGAGAGAGACGATCATATGAGGAGAGGGAAGAACAGAGTGAAAATCAGAAGAGAAGAGTGAAGAACAGAATGAAAAGGAGAGGATGGAGGAAGCAAAGTGGAGAGGAGAGGAGGTAGGAGTGAGGAAAGGAAGTGAGAGTGGAGAAAAGTGGAGGAAAGAAGAGGTAGAGGAAGAGGAGAGGAAGGAGCGAAGGCAGGAGAGAGGAAAGAGAGAGGTGGAGAGGAGAGGATTGGAGTGTAGAGAGAGAGAGAGAGAGAGAGAGATTATGCATGGAGGGAGAGAGTGGAGAGAGATGACAGGGAGACTGAAGGGTGTTGAAACGAGAGAGAGAGAGAGAGAGAGAGAGAGAGAGAGAGAGAGAGAGAGAGAGGTTATGCATGGAGTAAGGGAGAGAATGGAGAGAGATGACAGGGAGAGTGAAGGGTGTTGAGAGAGAGAGAGAGAGAGAGAGATCATACTTTCTGACCTTGGTTCTAATTATGATCTGTTATGGACGCTTCGTTAACACCTCTTCCTTAGCGATTTGTTTCTGGATATGGGTGACTAGTATCCATTTGTGCGAAGTTTATGCAGAGTATGGCGATATTGGCAGGATCTATGTAACATAAGAGGATAGTAAAGTGTAATAAACAAAATAATTCGCTTAGGGAAAAGTGTTAAGGAGCTCTCTTTACCGTCTTCTCTAAACCAGAGCTCTTGCCTGACCCTCAACCCTTCCATCAAGTTTGGTCGAAATCGTATCAAAACAGTTTCGCCGTTTAAGAAACTCCTTAACACCTCTTCTTAAGCGATTTATTTTGCTTATTACGTCTTACTGTCCTCTTGTGCGTTATGTAATTATAAATATGTGCACAAACAGACTCATTCCTTTCAATATACTCTCCATCCCCCTCCCCCTCTCTCTCTCTCACACACACACACACACACACACACACACACACACACACACACACACACACACACACACACACACACTTCACCTTCCCTTCACGGAAACGTAAACAGTTTTATGTAAATTCTCTCTCTCTCTCTCTCTCTCTCTCTCTCTCTCTCTCTCTCTCTCTCTCTCTCTCTCTCTCTCTCTCTCTCGGCTATTACTCCACCTAAATCACTAATCCTACTCAAACCTCTAGAACAAACTCTAGCTTTATCTCTTGCTCTAACTCTAGCTCTAACTCGAAGTCTATCTCTGGCTCTATCTCTAACTCTATCTCTAACTCTAGTTCTGTCCCTAGATTTAATTAACTTAAGGTTACACTTTAGCTCTGTATGATTCTAACTCTACATCTAAATCTAGCTCTAACTTGTTGTTGTTGTTGTTGTTATAGTTCTTGATTTATCTGAAACGTAACCCCTGTGAACTGCAGGCTGAAACTACCCTCATCCTGGAGTTGACCATCCTTTTTCGGGAGGTAGAGAGGGAGATGAAGGACGATGGTGTAACCCGGCAGAGGGGTCACTCCATAACATCGATGCCACCACGTGAAGGCATTCCACTCAGGCACTAGGATAATAGTAAAGCGATATAATACGAAAAACCACTCAGGACTTTTTAGTGAGAGAAGAGGAAGAGGAGGAGATGAAGAAAACCTAAAATCTGCGGAAATGTGTCCTTTCAGGAGAAATTGAGCAAAAAAGACAGAATAAAGATCTGTTCATTTAAAGATGGCTGGACATGGGTTTAAAATATTGTAAGTTCAAGTGTGACATTAATATTGTGTTACTGTGTTTAAAGGAGTCCAAATGTTTATTGTGTTTTAGATGATGATGATGAAAAGATTGGAGGTCCAAGTGTCACATATTAATAGGTTGCTGATGTTAATGGTTGTTAAGTGGGATTGTAATGTAGGCAGCTTGTTTGTGAAGGAGAAACCACCTATTAGCAAGCCCCAAACTGGAGCACAGTTATATCACATTTGTAATATAAGTAGATATTTTACGGCCATACCACGTTGAGCACACCGCTTCCCGTCCGATCAGCGAAGTTAAGCAGCGTTGGGTCTGGTTAGTACTTGGATGGGTGACCGCCTGGGAACACCAGATGCTGTTGGCATAACGTTCTCCCTACGTGTCAAGTGGGGTTGGTGGAGGATTAGTACCCCTCCCTGTAAAACAATTAACTCTAAGCCCTTGGTCACCCCGTTTGGGATACATGGCGTCTGGCAATGAATGAATGAAAATACGAAAGGAAGTGTTAAGGTGTAATACTCAGACTGAATCGCAATGGGAGGGGAGCTACGAATTATCCAGAGATACGTAAAACAATGCTCTAATCATCTTAATGCAACCCAGCTCCACACAACTGATTTATGACACCATGTAAATCTACGGTTCCATCCTGCCAGGTTTCACTATTAAAATGCACAGTGTGTGTGTGTGTGTGTGTGTGTGTGTGTGTGTGTGTGTGTGTGTGTGTGTGTGTGTGTGTGTGTGAGAGAGAGAGAGAGAGTCAGCGATGGATGGAAGGGGTGAGTGAGTGAATGAATGAGTGTGTGAAACTGTTTGTGAGTGAATGAGTGAGTGAGTCAGTGAAGTATGGAGGGTGTGAGTGACTGAATGACTAAGAGAGTGAGGGAGTGTATGGGGATGAGTGAATGCGTGAGAGAGTGAGTGAAACTGTTTGTGAGTGAATGAGTGAGTGAATCAGCGAAGTATGGATGGGGAGAATGACTAAATGAGTGAGGTAGTGAATAGGGATGAGTGAATGAGTGAGCAATTGAATCACTGTGGGAGAGTGAGTGAATGAGTGAGCGCGTGAGTGAGTGAGTGAGTGAGTGAGTGAGACTGTTAGTGAATGAGTACGTGAATTAGTGTGTGAGAGGATGAGGGAGAATGAATGAGTAAGTGTGTAAATGAAGAATTGAAGGAGTGAATTACTAAATGACTAAGGGTGTCAGTGAGTGAGTGAAAGTACAAAGGAGTACAGTGGAAAGCAAACAGCAACATTCCTATTGGTCCTTTCACGGCTGTTTGGTATAGGGAAGTGTAGACTAACAAAACTATTCTATCAGTTAAAGACAAGGATAGTAAAGCAGAAAGGTTCTCCCCTCACCCACCAAACCCTCCAGCTGAAGACGGCAGGAAATAGTGAGAAGGACCATCATGCAGCATAGGAAACCTGTCATAGATATTTTATAGGAAAGAGGGAAAGGAAATCTTATTCCACATTATCTGCCTGAAAATGAAAGTAACATTAAGTCAATGGTATTTATTAACGTTATTTTGCGGTTGTATCCTCCAGGCTCTGAAAAAAGGGAAATAAGTTTATATACTACAGAAGTGTATTATTCAGCAGTAAACATATTATGCTGGGGATAGAAGACATACGTATCCAAGCGATTTATAAAGGTTGGTAGTGTATTACAGGTTACTACACTGGAAGGCAATTTGTTCCATATATTTACAACTCTGTTAAAGAAGAAATGCTTAGCTTCATGTGACTGGAATCGTTTGCCAATTGTTTTATGTCCATTGCCTCTAGTTTAATTCGAGCGATTAACTGTGAAGTATTTATTTGTAGCCATGTTATTATCCCCTTTGAATATTATAAATACGAGTTAAATCGCCTCCTAACCTGCGTTTAGATAGGGAAAAGAGATTCAGGGCTTCTAAATGCTTATCGTATGGATTATTTCTCAATCTAGGTATCATTTTGGTCACCCTTCGTTGCATTCTTTCAAGTTTCTCTGCCTTTTTTGTAATAAGGCACCAGAACTGGACAGCATACTCTAAGTGTGGACGAACTAGAGAATTATACAAGGTGAGGATGATACTTTTTGAGTGAATGAGTTAGTGAAGAAATGAGTGAGTGAAAATACAGATACGCACACGTTAAGGTCACACTCTGGATTTGGTTACCCCTGTGTGTGTGTGTGTGTGTGTGTGTGTGTGTGTGTGTGTTAGAAGTAAATCGCTAAAGAAATGGTGTTACGAAAGATTCCTAAGCGCATAAGAGAGAGAGAGAGAGAGAGAGAGAGAGAGAGAGAGAGAGAGAGAGACGAAGAAAGGAAGGAAGTAGGATGAAAAAATAGAAAGGAAGAAAAAACATGGAAGGAGAGAGAGAGAGAGAGAAAGAGAGACAGACAGACAGACAGACAGACAGACAGACAGACAGACAGAGAATGAACTTAGACGTGAGTATCAAGGAACGCACTTTATACTGAAATTACAAGCCATGTGAAGGTACAGCTGAGGGGCAGAGGAGGAGGAGGAGGAGGAGGAGGAGGAGAAGGAGGAGGAAGAGGAGAGTAAGAGGAGGAGAGGAACTTGAGGAGGAGGAAGAGGAGAGTGAGAGGAGGAGACGAATTTGTGGAGGAGAAGAGAGAGGAAAGGAGAGGAGGAGAGGATTTTGAGGAGAGTGAAGAGAAGAGGAGAGGATGGAGAAGGATTTGAGGAGGAGAGGAGAGAGTGAGAGGAATGCAAAGGAGAGTGAAGAGAAGAGGAGAGGAGAGGGTGAGAGGAATGCAGGGGAGAGTGAAGAGAAGAGGGGAGGTTGGAGAAGCAATCTGGGGAGAGTGGAGAGGAGAGTGTGTGGCGTATGAGAGGGAGGCGAACGACATTTGAGATGAGAGGGGAGAGAAAGAGAGAGACGATCATATGAGGAGAGGGAAGAACAGAGTGAAAATCAGAGGAGAAGAGTGAAGAACAGAATGAAAAGGAGAGGATGGAGGAAGAAGAGTGGAGGAAGCAGAGTGGAGAGGAGAGGAGGTGGGAGTGAGGAAAGGAAGTGAGAGAGAAGAAAAGTGGAGGAAAGAAGAGGTAGAGGAAGAGGAGAGGAAGGGGTGAGGATACGAAAGGGGAAAGAGAGGGAAAAGTGGAGAGGAGAGTGGAGATGGAGATGGAGAGAGAGAGAGAGAGAGGCTGAAAGCAGAGAGATTATGCATGGAGTAAAGAAGAGAATGGACGGAGGTGACAGGGAGAGTGAAGGGTGTTGGGAGAGAGAGAGAGAGAGAGAGAGAGAGAGAGAGAGGAGAGAGAGGCTGAAAGCAGAGAGATTATGCATGGAGTAAAGAAGAGAATGGACGGAGATGACAGGGAGAGTGAAGGGTGTTGGGAGAGAGAGAGAGAGAGAGAGAGAGAGAGAGAGGTTATGCATGGAGTAAGGGAGAGAATGGAGAGAGATGACAAGGAGAGTGAAGGGTGTTGGGAGAGAGAGAGAGAGAGAGATCAAATTTTATAACAAAGAAATACACATACGTCTGACCTTGGCTCTAATTATCATCAGTTAAGGAAGCTCCGTAACACCTCTTCCTTAGCGATTTAGTTCTGGATATGCGTGGCTAGTATCCATTTGTACCTAATTTATGCAGAGTATGGCGATATTGGAAGGATTTGTGTGACACAAGAGGCTAGTAAAGTGTGAAAAACAAAATAAATCACTTAGGGAAAGATGTTAGGGAGCTTTCTCGACCGACTTCTCAAAACCAAAGCTCTTGCCCGACCCTCAACCCTTCCATCAAGTTTGGTCGAAAACGATTCAAATCAGTCTCGTCGTTTAAGGAAGCTTCGTAGCACCTCTTCCTAAGCGATTTATTTTGCATATTACGCCTTATTGTTGTCGTCTGCGTTATCGAATTATTAATATATGTACGAACAGACTCATTCCTTTCACTATACTCTCTAACCCCCCCCCATCTGTCTCTCTCTCTCTCTCTCTCTCTCTCTCTCTCTCTCTCTCTCTCTCTCTCTCGGAAACGTAAACAACTTTATGTAAATCTCTCTCTCTCTCTCTCCTCGGAAACGTAAACAATTTTATGTAAATTTCTCTCTCTCTCTCTCTCTCTCTCTCTCTCTCTTTCTTTGCTGTTGTTGTTGCTGTTCTTGGTGTCCTTGTTACAGTTCTTGATTTATCTGAAATATAAACCCTGTGGACTGCAGGTTGAAACTGCCCTCATCCTACAGTTCACCATCGTCTTTCGGGAGATAGGGAGGGAGATGAAGGACGTTTCTAGATCCCGGCAGAGGGGGCACTCATTTACATCGGTGCCACCACGTGAAGGCATTCCTCTTAGTCTCCGCGTTAAGATTAAAAGTGTTATGATACGTAAGGGAGTGTTAAGGTGTAATACTCAAACTAAATCGGAATGGGAGAGGAGCTACGAATTATTCAGATATACGTAAACAATGCCCTAAACATCTTAACGCAACCCAGCTCCACACTATTGATTTATGACATATAAATCTAGGGTTCCGTCCTGCCAGGTTTCACTATTAAAATGGACAGTGAATGAGTGTGTGTGAGTGAGTCAGTGAAGGATGGAAGGGGTGAATGAATGAGTGAGTAGTTGGCATGACAATAATCAGCATAAACAATAGCTGAGAATATAAAGAAGTTATTTATAAAGGAATCCGTAACACCTGTATTATAGCGATTAATTCCAGACATTACATTTTTGTATCGTCCTCTGTGTTAGTAAGTCAAATTGTGTCTATATTAAAACAACGAAAATAACATACCAAAGAATGTTCAAACGAAATTTGCAGAATAAGTCGCTGAGGATGAGGTGTTAAGAGTAATAGTAGTAGTAGTACCGGTAGTAGAAGTATCAGTAGTAGTAGTACCAGTAGTAGTAGTAGTAGTAGTAGTTGTTGTTGTTGTTGTTGTTATAGTTCTAGATTCATCTGAAACATAAACCCTGTGTACTGGAGGCTCAAACTGTCGTCATCCTGGAGTTCACCATCCTCTTTCGGGATATAGGGAGGGAGATGAAGGACGTTTGTGTGACCCGGCAGATGGGGCAGTCATTTACATCGGTGCCACCACATGAAGGCGTTCCTCTTAGTGTCCGCGTTAGTATTAAAGTGTTATGATACGTAAGGGAGTGTTAAGGTGTAATACTCAGACTGAATCGCAATGGGAGGGGAGCTACGAATTATTCAGATATACGTAAAACAATGCCCTAATCATCTTAATGCAACCCAGCTCCACACTACTGATTTATGACCTCATATAAATCTACGGTTCCATCATGCCAGGTTTCACTATTAAAATGCACAGTGAGTGTGTGTGTGTGTGTGTGTGTGTGTGTGTGTGAGAGAGAGAGAGAGAGAGTCAGCGATGGATGGAAGGGGTGAGTGAGTGAGTGAATGAGTGTGTGAAACTGTTTGTGAGTGAATGAGTGAGTGAGTCAGTGAAGTATGGAGGGTGTGAGTGACTAAATGACTAAGAGAGTGAGGGAGTGTATGGGGATGAGTGAATGAATGAGGGAGTGAGTGAAACTGTTTGTGAGTGAATGAGTGAGTGAATCAGCGATGTATGGATGGGGAGAATGACTAAATGAGTGAGGTAGTGAATGGGGATGAGTGAATGAGTGAGCAATTGAATCACTGTGGGAGAGTGAGTGAATGAGTGAGCGCGTGAGTAACTGAATGAGTGAGTGAGTGAGTGAGACTGTTAGTGAATGAGTACGTGAATCAGTGTGTGAGAGTATGAGGGAGAATGAATAAGTAAGTGAGTAAATGAAGAACTGAAGGAGTGAATTACTAAATGACTAAGGGTGTCAGTGAGTGAGTGAAAGTACAAAGGAGTACAGTGGAAAGCAAACAGCAACATTCCTATTGGTCCTTTCACGGCTGTTTGGTATAGAGAAGTGTAGACTAACAAAACTATTCTATCAGTTAAAGACAAGGATAGAAAAGCAGGAAGGTTCTCCCCTCACCCACCAAACCCTCCAGCTGAAGACGGCAGGAAATAGTGAGAAGGACCACCATGCAGCATAGGAAACCTGTCATGGAAATTTTATAGGAAAGAGGGAAAGGAAATCTTATTCCACATTATCTGCCTGAAAATGAAAGTAACATTAAGTCAATGGTATTTATTAACGTTATTTTGCGGTTGTATCCTCCAGGCTCTGAAAAAAGGGAAATAAGTTTATATACTACAGAAGTGTGTTATTCAGGAGTAAACATATTAAGCTGGGGATAGAAGACAGATACTTATTCAAGCGATTTATAAAGGTTAGTAGTGTATTACAGGTTACTACACTGGAAGGCAATTTGTTCCATATATTTACAACTCTATTAAAGAAGAAATGCTTAGCTTCATGTGACTGGAATCGTTTACAATTATTTTATGTCCATTGCTTCTAGTTTAATTCGAGCGATTAACTGTGAAGTATTTATTGGTAGCCATGTTATTATATCCTTTGAATATTTCGAATACAAGGGTTAAATCTCCTCCTAACCTGCGTTTAGATAGGGAAAAGAGATTCAGGGCTTCTAAATGCTTATCGTATGGATTATTTCTCAATCTAGGTATCATTTTGGTCACCCTT
>NC_136955.1:44385154-44487654 GCF_032717465.1 Coenobita brevimanus
GAAAATTGAGAGAAAGAGAGAAAAAAGAGATAAAGAAATGGAGAAAAAGAGAGAAAAAAGAGAGAAAAAGAAAGTAAACAAGGTGATAGAGAGAAAAAAGGAGATAAATATAGAGAAAAGAGACAGAAAAAAGAGAGAAAATGGGAAGCGAAAAAGAAAGAAAATAGAGAATAAATAAGGTATCAGAGGAAACAGAAATAAGAGAGGGTAAATAAGCGAGAAAGAGAGAGAATGGAAGAAAGAGAGAAGAAAGTGAAATAGTGAGAGAATGGAGGAAAGACAGAAAAAAGAGAGTAAATAAGTGAAAACATGGAGAGAATAGAGGAAACAGGGAGAAAGACAGAGAAAAGTGAGAAAAGAAAGAGAGTGGAGGAAACAGAGAGAAAGACAGAGAAAAGTGAGAAAGAGAGAGAGTGGAGGAAACAGAGAGAAAGACAGAGAAAAGTGAGAAAGAGAGAGAGTGGAGGAAACAGAGAGAAGGACAGAGAAAAGTGAGAAAGAGAGAGAGTGGAGGAAACAGAGAGAAAGACAGAGAAAAGTGAGAAAGAGAGAGAGTGGAGGAAACAGAGAGAAAGACAGAGAAAAGTGAGAAAGAGAGAGAGTGGAGGAAACAGAGAGAAAGACAGAGAAAAGTGAGAAAAGAGAGAGAGTGGAGGAAACAGAGAGAAGGACAGAGAAAAGTGAGAAAGAGAGAGAATGGAGGAAACAGAGAAAAAGAGAGAAAAGCTGAAAAAGAAAGAAAGAAAGAAGGAAGGACACGGAAAAAGACAGAAGAAAGTGAAAGAAGAGAGAGGGAATAGAATAAACACAGAAAGAAAGACATAAAGGAAGTAAAAAAAATAGCTGAAGATTTAACTACAAAATTATAGAGACAGGCAGAGATAAAGATACAGAAGAAGACAGAAAACAGAACAAGTAAATAGACAGAAAGAGTAAAGAAAAAATATAATTGAAGTGACAGAAAACAGATTTTGGAAAACTTGAGGCGAGAGAAGAAGGAAAAAAATATAATAAGTGAGAGAGAGAGAGAGAGAGAGAGAGAGAGAGAGACTGCAGAGAAGAAACTGACGAGAAGAGAAAGAAAAAAAAGACAGACTGAAGAGGAAATATAAAGGCGAAAGGAACAGAAAAAAAAAAAAAACAAGGGGTGGAAAGAGAAAATAAATAGCAGAGTGAACGGTGTAAAGAGGGATAATATTAAAATTGAGAGAATAAAAAAATGTAAGAGAGAGAGAGAGAGAGAGAGAGAGAGAGAGCAGAATGAATGCTTGCCCAAACATTTCAAGAATTTTTTCCTACGTAAACAAGACAAGGAAAACATTCCAGAGCAAACACAGGGAAAGCCGGTGTGTGTGTGTGTGTGTGTGTGTGTGTGTGTGTGTGTGTGTGTGTGTGTGTGTGTGTGTGTGTGTGTGTGTGTTTATCTTCCTTCTTATTGTTCGTATTGAGTCAAAGTTTTACTGTGTATTTTTTTGGTGCAAAGCGGAAGTGTGTGTGTGTGTGTGTGTGTGTGTGTGTGTGTGTGTGTGTGTGTGTGTGTGTGTGTGAGAGAGAGAGAGAGAGAGAGAGTAGAGTTAGATAGAGGTGGATGGAAGGAGTGGAAAAGAATGAAAGAGGAAGAAGATGTGGACGACGATGAGGAAAAGGACTGTGGAAGAGAGAGAGAGAGAGAGAGAGGAATTGAAGAAGGAAGAAAGTGGAAGTGGAAGAGAGGTGATAGAGGAAAGGAGGTGAAGAAGGGAGAGAAGAGGGAGAGGAAGAGATGTGAGAGAGGAAGAGAGGAGAAAGAAGAAGAAAGGTAGAGGAAGGTAATAATTGGAAGAGGGAGAGAAGAGGAAGAGAGGTGAAAGAAGAGAAATTGAAGAGGAAGAAGCCTGGGAGAGAGAGAGAGAGAGAGAGAGAGAGAGAAGTGGAGGAGGAGGATAAATAAGAGGAACATGAATGAGAGATGAGACTGGAAAAAAATGAGAGACTGAAGAGGAGAGGTGAAAATGAGGTGGGGAAGAGGAAGAGAAAGAGAGGTGTACGAGGAAAAAGGTAGGAAGAGGAAGAAGAGGCTGAGGAGGAAAATGGTGAGAGAGAAGAGAGGAGGAAGAGAAACAGAGACATAAATTGAAGAGGGCAGAAGAGGAAGAGAGGTGGAAGAGGAGGGGAGGTGGAAGAGGAAGAGGAGACGTGCAAGAAGAAAAGTAAAGGAAGAGGGAAGAGAAGGAAGACGTGGAAGGAAATGAGAAAAGAGATTGAGGAAAACAGAAGTGGAAGAGAGAGAGAGGTGGATTATGGAAAGTAAAGTGTGGATGAAAGAGAGAGAGAGAGAGAGAGAGAGAGAGTGGCTGAAGCAGTAAGTGTGAAAATAATGAGTGTTTGAGGTGCTCTTGGGAGTGTGGATAATTGAGGAGGCTGAGAGAGAGAGAGAGAGAGAGACGGGGAGAGGATAATGAATGCGACGGATGTTGTTAATTAAGACTGCGGGAGAATGTAGGAGCGAAATAGGTCATGAAGAAAAGGAAAGGAAATTTAAAAGAAAAAGTGAAAGAAAAAGAATATTAGTGAGGAAGAGCGAGAGGGTGACAAGAATGAAGGAGGAAAGAGGAGACGGAGAGAGGAGGGATGAAGGAAAGAAAGAAAGGGGGAAAGAATATGAAGAAAGGAAGAGAAAAGAAGAGACAGGAGAGAGAAAGGAAGGATGAAAGAAAGACAGAAGGAAGGAAAGACTAAGAAGAATGAAAAGAGGAAAGAGGACACAGAAGAGAGGAAGGATAATAGAAAGAAAGAAGGAAAGAATAAGAAAGGAAGAGGAAAGAGGAGACAGGAGAGAGGAAGGATGAAAGAAAGAAAGAAGGAAGGAAGGAAAGAAAGACTAAGAAGAATGGAAGAGGGAAGGGGAGACAGAAGAGAGAAGGGATGAAAGAAAGAAAGAGAGAGAAGAAGGAAAGAGTGAAGTGGAGACAGTAGAGAGGAAATAAGGAAGACAGGAGTGACAAATTTACTTGGAATATCAGACAGTAATACTATAATCCATTCGAGATATACTGTACAGGTTGGCCCGTAGAAAGTGCTTTGGTGGTATCTCGTGTCTTGTGGTGATGGCTCAGTCTGCTGGTGTGGGCTTGTGTGTGCCAGTGGAAGCAGGAAACGAATGAATAATGCCGTCCCTTCAACACACAAGATTTCGCCCGACGGGATGAAGAGGAGCTTTACGTGGGCTATACTCAATCCTTCTCACATCATCTTCTTTTCGTACTTTCATTTCCTCCTTTCTGTTTTCATTTCCTGTTATCAGTTCTTATGTTACTTTCTCCACTCACTCCTCGCACCATCTCCCTCTTTTCACATTGCTTCATTTCCACCTCCCGTCTGTTTTTCTTCCTATTATGCCATCGCTTTTACAATCATCATCTTAATTTCACTCTGTTTCATTTTCACCTTTCTGGTTTCCTTTCTGTTACCGCATCACACTTTCATCTCCCTTTTTTTTCACACTGTTCATTTCCACCTCCTGTATATGTATTGTAATGGCCTGCAAACACACGCCTGACATGGGCTATCGTCTCTGCTATACACATACAAGCTGGCTGTTACGGGTCTTTGAGGGTAACTTGTCAACAGGGGCGAGGAACACGAATTTCAATCCTTGGAGAAGCGACCCGTCCCCACCCAATGCCTAATGGATGGGTGTAGGTGTGGAGGGCTTTAGGAGCGTATAGAACGAGATGTGTTCGTGGAAATTGTGTTGTAGTGAGTGTAGTGTGAAAAGTATTTGTGGATATTTGTGTTGTAGGGATTGTAAAGTGAGAAGTGTTTGTGGATATAGTGTTGTGGTGGTTGTAGAGTGATAAGTATTTGTGACTATTGTGTTGTAAAGAGTGTAGAGTGGGAAGTGTTTGTGGATACTGTGTTGTAGGAAATGTAGAGTGAGAAGTGTTTGTGTATTTGTGTTAAGAGTGTAGAGTGAGAAGTATTTGTGGATATTGTTTGTAAAGAGAGTAGAGTGAGAAGTATTTGTGGATATTATGTTGTAGGAAGTTTAGAGTGAGAAGTATTTGTGTATTTGTGTTGTAAAGAGTGTAGAGTGAGCAGTATTTGTGGAATTGGTGTTGTAAGCAATCTAGACTATGAAGTGATTATGGAAACTGTGTTGTAATGTTCTTTCTTTATCTTTCTTTCATTCATTCTCTTTCTTTCTTTCTCTGTTTATTTAAGTGAGAATATGTATGTCATTGATGAACCTCGACAGCATGCCCCCCATCCCGCTAATTTCGGCCGACCAATCTTTGCAATGAGAACTAAATAATGAACCAAAACATATACAAAAGGCATATTATTACAGGATTTCCCTCTGTTATTTTACTCGCATCAATAAAGCAGGCTAAACTGTATTCTGAGTTCGTCGATTGTTCAGAGACATTAAGGGGTAATTCTGCTATTAATCACGTTCCCCCATCCCTAAAATTTTACCCAAAGTGCCGCAGAGAATGGACCAAAGCAGTGTGTCGTGGTGGGTAAGAGGGCAGAGAGAAGTAGCGTTTCTCAAGACATCCTGTTGAGTCCACGTCGCCTCAACTCACGTCAATATTGGCTCTGTCGCTCCCTTTCCCTACTCCGTCCGCTTGATAATTCTTCTCCCCTGTCCTGTCTCCCTGTCTCTCTTTGTCTATCTGTCTCGCTCTCTTTGCCTGTCCTTTCATCTGTCTGTCAATCCATCCACCATACCCTCCGCCTGACCTTCCGTTTTTCAGCACCCCGCCTGTCTAATCTTTCTTTTATCTTTTTCTGCCACTTTGTCTATATGTGTCTTTCTTTGCCCCTGCCTGTCGATCTCCTTGTTTATCTGTGCTATCTTCTCTGTTTCTGTCTCTGTCCGTCCGTCCGTTCTTCCGTCCATCCGTCCACCCTTTCATCCATTTGTCCGCTTGTTCATCCATCCATCCATCCATCCGTTCATCCTTCTCTCCGTCCGCACATCCGCACGCTAGTCCTTCTGTCAGTTCATCCATCCATCCATCCATCCATCCATCTATCCATTTTCTTCGTCTGCCCATCCTTCTCTTCGTCCGCCCATCCGCACGCTAGTCCTTCTATCAGTCCATCCATCCATCCATCTCTCCCTCCCTCCCTGCCTCCGTCGGCTCCTCCACACGGCCTATCCCACCTCCATCGCCTGAAGAGTCATCAATATTGCCCTGCCGCCCCCGCCTCTGATGTAAGCCGGAACAAAGCTCCTTTTGATGAGCCCGATCGATGCCTCTTACCTTACCGACAGCATCACCAGGCGCCATAAGACGTGACGGAGATCCTGGACGCTCATTTCACGACGGCTGTCCGAGAAGCTGCTGTTATTATAATACGATGAGAAGGAAGAGGATAACGAGCATTGACGTGAATAGCATCTTTATTACAAACGTTTCGACATTTTAAAATGGCATCATCAGTGATTGAAAAGGGTAAACAAAAAATCAAGTCAAAACACTGAAATCCAATCACAATATTGTGTACGTGAAAAAACACACACACAGACACACGGCCTAAATGTAAAGAAAAAAAAAACGGGATAGCAAAGTATTCTTGTAGACCATTTAGGCCGTGTGTGTGTGTGTGTGTGTGTGTGTGTGTGTGTGTGTGTGTGTGTGTGTTGATATCACTCATGATGACGTTTTAAATGTCGAGACGTTTGTAATAAAGATTGCTGTTCACGTCATTGTTCGTTCTCCTCTCCTTCCTGAAGTTGAGGTTCGCTACGAAAACCCTACCTCTGAGTGAGATGAGTATGTAAAATAATTCGCAGCGGTGCCCCCCTCCTGTATGTACACGCAAACATGTATGTAGGTAGGTACATACACACATACATAGACAGAGGGGCAGATACGAACATACATATTGATAGATACATACATACACACATAAACAGATAGATAGACAGATACAGACATACATATAAATAGACATACTTACACACATAGATAGATAGACAAGTAGATAGACAGATAGATAGACTGACATTCTTACGAGGCAAACGATATTGGCTAACACTTCTTCACAGCAATCCAAACAAGCTGTCATCATTGTAACTAATAACACCTGTCGACAGCAAGCAAATCGGAAGGGATATCAGAAACCAGTAAAGGAGGAGGAAGTAGATGCGTAAAATAAATAAATAAATTAATAAAATAGATAGAGAAGTCAGGATAGAGTTGTTCACCCGAAAAAGAGCTGGTGTTACTTTAGTCATTGGAAGACTATAGGAATCAGTGACCATCAGAGGAAACCCATATAACGTAATATTAAACGGACCATCACGTCAGCATTCGGAGACCTCTCTCTCTCTCTCTCTCTCTCTCTCTCTCTCTCTCTCTCTCTCTCTCTCTCTGTCCGTCTACCTATTTATTGCCAGTCTCCTTAATCCGTAAGGGGTGACCACAATCAAATCGCCTCCACATCGCCTTCTTCTTTTCCACTTTGTCTGCCCTTCCTCCAACTCACACCTCCCTCTCTATTATATCTCTCCACTCCATCCTTTATCTCATCCTCGGTCTCCCCCTCCTGCTATGCCCCTCCACCTCTCTTACACACCCTCTTGTAGTCAGCCTTTCATTCTCCATCCTCTCCACCTGGCCAAACTATCTCAAATTATTTCCCTTAACACCAAAACTCTCCCTTACTTCCTCATTTGCCAGTCTGTCTCTCTATGTAACTCCACATGTATCAAGTTCCTCATGTCCACTGCTCTCGTTCCTGTGTCCTTTCAAGAGTTTAGGACACATCAGGATAAGTATATGTCACTCATTCCACCACTTAGGTACAAAGAAACTGTAGCCACTTTCCTTACTAGACGTCTAATGATAGCAAGGAACACACACACACACACACACACACACACACACACACACACACACACACACACACACACACACACAAGAAGTTGCTGCTATTTTCCTTACTAGACATCTAATGCTACGAAGGAACACACACACACACACACACACACACACACAAGAAATCAGAAACGTCGCATCGTCATTCGGTTTGTAAAGACAGAAGGGATGTAGTGCGTTCGACTCTCATCCCAGGACCGGAGACTGAGAGAGGCGCTATTGCTTTAGTTAACACATCACTTGCATCAAAGAATCAGAACGGAGACCACAGACCAATTAACGAAGGAGCAAAAGAGAGGATTCAGGCTGTAGACGATGCACAGTTGACTAAGGTGGGTCAAGAGGCAGGTGTTTTGGCTCTACACACCAAGGAATTCGCAGGGGAAGAGTGTAAGTATCTCAGCGACTCGGCATCATATTATTTGGTTCGTGAAGGCGTAAAGCTGTGTTTAAAGTTCGTTCCTCCACATATGTAGAAAATGAAGCTGTTTTTTTATATATCTGGTAGGCATAAAAAAAAAATAAACTCACAAGGGGGAGCAAAATTCAGTATAATTAATAGACGTAGATACAATATATATAAATATAAGTTAGATTATAGACGAAGCTCATTCCAAGGCAGCTGACCAAAGGAGGCGCTGGCACTTGAAATCTGTAGACTTTGCAAGACCTGGAGAGAGAGGGAGAGAGAGAGAGAGCATTAACTATCTCAGTTTCTCAACAACGCTGGCATTCTGTTCTAACTATGATCAGACGATTTTGTGAGTGTGAGAGGCATTGAAGCTTGAGTGTAAAAGAGAGAGAGAGAGAGAGAGCAAAGTAATTCCATGAGCAGTTATTCGCCGACACTTCTCACCTGTTTGTGGTAATGAAAGGTGTTATGTGACCTACCTTTATGTGATAGCAATGGTGAGAAGTAGGAGAATGAACGGTTATTTGGGTTAGGTTGGTTTATGCTAGGTTAGGTTGGGTTAGACAGAACTAGGTCAGGTTGGGTTAGGCCTGAGTTGATCCTCTGCCCCACCCATCTCGCTCTCTCTCTCTCTCTCTCTCTCTCTCTCTCTCTCTCTCTCTCTCTCACACACACACACACACACACACACACACACACACAGCCTCTTCAAGCACTAAGAGGCGAGATAGCAGACACCTGTTAGAACAAAAGGCCTTAAGTGGCAGGTCGATGGAGTGTATTATATATATTGACAGGAGGGCTGGTGCAGGAGAGGGGGGCCTTCACGTGGTGGCACTGATAGGACCGGGCGGCTCTGCTTCCCTGTAATGCACACGTCCCTCACCTGTGTCCCTATACCAAGAAAGGAGGATGGCTGACTGCGGAACGCTAACCTCAGCCTGCAATCCACCGAGTTCACGCTGAGATGAACCTGGCCCACAACAGAAGAGGGTTCAGGGGTGATTGTGGTTTAGACAGAAGCACAATCGGCCCAAAACGAAAGGTCCCGGGTTCGATTTCTTGGCCTACCGCGAAATCAGTGGGCAAAGTCTCTGTTGTCAATCTCTTCGCCCCAGGATGTTATAACAGAGACAGGAAAGGTGTCAGTTATGCTATCAGGTTCCGAGAAAAAGATTTCGAATTATTGTAACCATCATCATCACCATCATTATCATCATCAAAAAGTGACATTTACTTAGCGTAGTCATCATCACCATCATCATCATCATCGTCATCATCATCATCATCATCATCATCATCACCTAAAGCATATTACTTGGCGTATTCATCGTCATCATCATCATCATCACCTAAAGCTTATTACATGGCGTATTCATCATCATCATCATCATCATCACATTATCATTATCACCATCAAAAGCTTTCTGCTTGGCGTTTTTATCATCATCATCATCATCATCATCATCATCATCACCAAAAGCTTTCTACTTGGCGTATTCTTCATCATCATCATCATCATCATCACATTTCTGCCTGCGAACGGGATGGTCATGACAGATCCACTCCTAGATTACGTCTCTCTCTCTCTCTCTCTCTCTCTCTCTCATTCTGGTGTGGGCATCGATCGCTGACAGACACACTATTCCCTCATTTCCCCCGCACCCACACAGCTTTTACACACGCACCGCAACTCTCTCTCTCTCTCTCTCTCTCTCTCTCTCTCTCTCTCTCTCTCTCTCTCTCTCTCTCAGTTAAGTAGCAACGTGTACCAAGCATCTTCATAGTAATTCCTCCTGTTGGGACGTAAGATCTTTGGGGTACTACTTGTCTTCTCTCTCTCTCTCTCTCTCTCTCTCTCTTTCTCTCTCTCTCTCTCTCTCTCAAGGCAAATAATGGAATAATTTTGACAAACAATAATAATATAAAGTTTCAGTGTTTCATTTGACGAAAAACCATAACTCGTTTCAGCTCAGTTCATGGCGGGTAATTTTGACTAGTAACCAAGGAGACTCATTCCTACCTTGTAACTCAGGCTGCTCGAATTTCATGCAGTTTTAACTTGGTGTCAGAGTTCTGGAGATAGCACAGTTCCGTCAGATGAAAAAATATGTATAATTACAAATGTTATAGGAAGCGTTAGGAGAAACACACTGAGGTGGTTTGGTCATGTGGAAAGGATGGAGAGTGAGAGACTGATGAGGAGAGTGTATGTGAGTGAGTTGGATGGGGGAGAGGGAGGGGGAGGCCAAGGATGAGATGGAGGGATGGAGTGAAGAGGTAAATGGGAGAGGGGGGTGTGAACTGGGAGCAGGGCAATGAAATGGCTGGGGACAGGGCGACATGGAGGCGGTTTGTTTGTGGCCACCCCTTACGGGATTAAGGCTTCTGGCAATAGATAGATAGACAAAAGCCATTTAATGTGGACAAATACCAAGTGTTGGAAATTAGAAGTACTAGTTAAGTAAATGAATATAAAGATAAATAAATAAATAGCTGGACAAATCGAGGAAATGCAAATGTGAAAGATCTCAGAGTAAATGTACAAAGGGTAATTTTTTTTTCACCACTCTATAGGCAGGTACAGAACAAGGATAGCTCAGGGACAATTATTTAGGGACAGTACGTACACCGTGTAGGGATCCGGCGCCCTCTTTGTGGCAGACAGCGTGGAACGAACCAGGGCCCTTCCTCACAGCGAAGTGCGGGGAAATATGATTTGGTTTGACTCCTGGGTGGACATTGCAGATGTGTCTTTCCACCCAGCGTACACAGCACCATCACATGTTGGTTCCTCACCAGCGATTCATTTTCACGGTCATGAAGCAAAAGGAAAGCTAACTATTTCAGACAAGAGTATATTTCTCCACACCACTACGCAGGGGCCTCGTGAGACCGCACTTAGAATCTGCAGTACAGTTTCGGGCGTCTCATTTGGCTAGCGATGTAGAAAGAAATTGAATTACACGTGTATATTAGTGTGTGGATGTCTATCTGTCTATCTATTGCCAGACTCCTTAATCCCGTAAGGGGTGGCCACAAACAAAGCTCCTCCATGTCGCCTTGTCCCCCGCCATTTCACTGCCCTGCTCCCAGCTCACACCCTCCTCTCTCATATACCTCTCCACTCCATCCCTCCATCTCATCCCTGGCCTCCCCCTCCCTCTCCCCCACTCCACCTCACATACACTCTCGTCAGTCTCTCACTCCATCCTCTCCACATGGCCAAACCACCTCAATGTATGGATGTGGATATATGAAATAATGCAAAAGTGTATAGGTATCACTGTTTGTTTATTTTTTTGGATATATCGCTTCATTTTGGTGTTAATATTTTCCTTTCTGGTAAAATATTCTTCATGTATATCAGTCTTGCAGTGGGCTTCATCTACAATACCTGCTCTTCGTAAGGGTCATTGAAGGAAGGTGAAGGTGAGGGAAAGCCACATACTGTCCTGTTCCTAATTTCCTGTTTTCTTCAACATCCGCAGTGGGATAGAATTTTTAGAAAGCACGGTAGGTGTGAGTGGTTTGTAAATGTATATAAATCCACAGTATATATTCTTTCTTAAATACATAGAGAGATAAATGGTTAGATTGATGGTTTGTAGATAGGTAATACATATATTTTTTCATAATAATATATACATAGCAGAATTGGGCTGTCGTGGGGGATGTAATCTGGTGACTTGGTGTTGATTGCAGGGAATGAAAGGGAAGCTGAGGAAAGATTTAGGAAGTGGAGAGACGGAATGGGGTACACGGATCTGGGAGTGTGTGTGTGTGGATAAAACAAAAGTGATGGTATCTGCTGCTGGTGGTGGTGGAGAGTGGCCATGTGCAGTTTGCCGCAGGGGTGTGGGAAGTGGTTCGGTTTTATGCAGTACCTGTGATAAGTGGGTGCATAAGAGATGTAGTGGTATTAAAGGTAGACTGCGAGATAATGCTGATTTCGTGTGTGCGGTGTGTCGGGGAGCGCATGTAGAGATTGTCAGGCGTGAATGGATTGATCGTGCTGGTGAGTGTCTTGAGTGTGTGGAAGAGTTTTGTTATCTGGGGGACATGTTATGTGCTGGAGGCGGGGTAAGGAGTGGTTGGAGGAAGTGCAGGAAGCTGTTGCCTCTCCTGACATTGAGAGGGCTCACCCTCCATGCTAAGGGATCTTTGTATACGGCATGTGATGGGAGTGTAATTCTGTATAGTAGTGAGACCTGGGCAGCAAAGGAAGTGGATATTTGTAGGCTCAAACGTACAGAAATGACAGTGATCAGGTGGATGTGCAGTGCGGCCTTGAATGCGAGGCCTGAAAAGTTGAGAAGAAGGGTGGGACTGGAATGTATTGGTGTTGTGATGAGGTGGGTTAGAATGAGATGGTTTGGACATGTTGAAGGGATGGAGGGTGACAAGTGGATGCGGAAAGGGCGAACTGTTAACGTCGGGGGTAAGATAGCAAGAGGCAGACCGAGTAAGACCTTAGACGAGGTCCCAGAGTGTGACCTCAGAGATAAGGGACTGAACAGGAAGGCTACCAGAGATCGAGCTGTGTGGAGAGCCGCCATTAGCATGTTGGACCCTTTATAAACGACACGAACGAGACCCAGGGTATTTCCCATGACTGAAGAAAACAGTCTGTGGTTAGAATATGGCAAGATACAAATGGGTCTAAATCGCGGGTGGCACAGTGGGAGGAATTTCCCCCTGGGTGAAATTAGGTATTCCATTGGGGGTGGGAGGGTAAATAGATAAAACCAAAATGGCTGAAGTGGCCTTTGATGCATTGGTAGTTATAGATTGAAATGTTTTATAGCCAGATACAATTGTGTTTTTAATCTATGCCTTTTAGGAATATGTTAAGAAATTTGGTAGTTATATAATCATCAACCTACGTACAAGGCCACCCGTCATCTGTGACTCAGGTAGACTTTAATAATACTGTTAGATGACACAATTTATGACATACTTGACTGTTATATGTCCATCCTGGGTGACTCCCAGTGCTGGTTCAGTGACATGTGAACTCAAGTTGTGACTCTAAACAACTTTTATTAATAACTTTTCCTTCTACAGTCAATATTTCTGATGTGAGTTTTCGACACACACACACACACACACACACACACACACATTTCGTACAAAAATAATATCCATCGACTTCGTTTAGGTGGCTCAGTAATGTACACAATCCCTACCATACCCCTACAGCACTGAAAAAGCTATTCATATCGCTACGTTTCGCGTCGCTACAAAAAAGTACCAGTGAATAAAAGCAAATAAATCTAGAGCATAAAAGTATTTAAAATGTCTCCCAAAGGGAAGGAATCCTCCCCCCCCCCTTCCCTTTTCATAGTGCGGGAGAGGGAAGCCATGACAATTTCTCTGGAAAAAGTGGTGATGACCAGAAAAGGTTTCGAAAACTCTGGTGTGTGTGTATATATATATATATATATATATTTATACACACACACACACACACACACACACACACACACACACACCGTACTACCTCTCTCTCTCTCTCTCTCTCTCTCTCTCTCTCTCTCTCTCTCTCTCTCTCATTTCCCCTGCGGCCACAACTTTTACTCACGCACCGCCAGTCCTCTCTCTCATTCTCGCAAAAGTTCTCTCAGGCACCACTCGTACCTGGAATCAGACTCTCTCTCTCTCTCTCTCTCTCTCTCTCTCTCTCCATATCCTTCAGTACTTTTCTCATTATGCCTCCGTCCACCTGCAATAAGGTGGAGGAGGCATTAAGTGATTGGTCTGGCCGTGCGTGCGTGTGTGCGTGTGTCCGTAGCACTTTTCTGGGCGCGATTTCTCCTGAACACATTGATGGATTTCCACCAAACTCTTATCAGTGATGCAGTATGAAGGGACGATGAACTGATTAGGTCAACAAGGTCAAGGGGTCAAAGGTCAAGGTCATATTGGGTCGACTTACTTTATCCTTGTGGGCGCGATATCTCCTGAGCCCTAAGGCGGATTTCGACCAAACTTTTATCAGTGATACAGAATGAAGGGACGATGAAGTGATTAGGTCAGCAAGGTCAGCGGGTCAAAGGTCAAGGTCGTATGGGTGTGGCCACGATATCTCCTGAACCTCTTGACGGATTTCGACCAAACTTTTGTCAGGAACTCAGTATGAAGGGAGGATGAAGTGATTAGGTCAGCAAGATCAAGGGGTCAAAGGTCAAGATCATATAGGGTCGACTTATCTCTAGCCTCATTTCAACCACAGTAAACCCTGTCATGGAGGTTGTATAGCGAGAGTGTGTGTAAGGCTTGACAGAGGCATACCGAGTGACGCTTTGCATAAACAACTCGGGGCTTTAGTTCCCGGCGTTCAATTTATTAACTTCCTTTCTCTTTCCCTGATTTTTTCCTTTCACTTAATTTTCCTTCTGACTTTTTTGGGTTATTTATTTTCCCTTCGTGTTTTTGCCTCAGTCTACCTCCTCCCCCACTCCTGTTTTCCTTCTCATGTTTCTCTCTCTCTCTCTCTCTCTCTCTCTTTGCTGTCACTCTTCCATTCCTTAATTTCACCCACTTTTTTTCCCCTCCTTTCATCTCACTTCTTTCCAATTTCCCTCTCTTTTTCCCCAACTCTTCCCCTACGCTCTCTCTCTCTCTCTCAACTTCTTTAACTTCCTTCATTAAATTCCCACCATTTCCTCTCTCTCTCTCTCTCTCTCTCTCTCTCTCTCTCTCTCTCTCTCTCTCTCTCTCTCTCTCTCTCTCTCAACCTCCCATCCTGCCTCTCTCTCTCTCTCTCTCTCTCTCTCTCTCTCTCTCTCTCTCTCTCTCTCTCTCTCTCTCTCTCTCTCTCTCTCTCTCTCAACCTCCCATCCTGCCTCTCCTCACCTCAGTTCTCTCTCAGTTTCTCCTCTCACTGCCTTCCTCATTTCTCTACCTCCGTCCCTGTCTCTACCTACATCACCTCCCTACCTTCCTACCTCTCTCCCTCCCTCCCTCCCTTCTTTCCTCCCTCCCACTCTCTCCACTTTTTACCTTCCTTCTTACCCACTCCCTTCGCGTCCTCTCCACCTCACCTTCCATTTTGTTTTATCAGTAACCAAGGAGCAGCCTTTGTCATACACTCGGCTCCTGTGTATTGTGTGTGTATGTCTGTCTGTATGTATGTATGTATGTGTGTATGTATGTGTATGTATGCTTGCGTGTATGTGTGCTTGCATGTACGTATTTGTGTGTATGTTGACAAAATATGTACATGTCATAGCGGCTCGATATCTGTGTATGTATGTATGTATGTATGTAGGTGTGTGTATAAGTACTTGCATGTATGTATTTGTATATATGGACAAAATATGAACACCACATCTTGGCACGATTTCTATATATGTATGTATGTATGTAGGTAGGTAGGTGTGTATGTAGGTATGTGTATGTTTTCATGCATGTGTCTACGTGTGTTGGAAAAATGTCAACGACTAATTTCGAGTGGGGGTTTGTGCATGTATGTGTGTATCTACGTACAGTATGTATGTATGCATGTTGTGTTATGTATGTATGTAGGCCTATTCATGTATGTGTTTATATGTATGTATGTGATATGTGTGCATGTATATATGTAATCAAAATATCTCATGAACCCCTTATTCGATTTAGATCAAAATCAGCAGAAACGCTGTGTGTGTGTGTGTGTGTGTGTGTGTGTGTGTGTGTGTGTGTGTGTGTGTGTGACTCTGGACACAGGATTCACAGCCCGTTCCCGTAGGCCCAGCAGTCCTCCTACATACCCTACACCTACTTATACCACCACTTTGATACTAACACCCACGTCCATATTGAGTACATGCTAGGGCTGTCTCATACAGGACTGGTGTATTGGTATTAGCGGGGGTATTTTTATGGCACTAACACCCACCGTCCATATTGAATACGTGCTAGGGCTGTGTCATACAGGACTGGTGTATTGGTATTAGCGGGGGTATTTTTACGACATGTCGGCGGGTCTTATGGTTGATCAGTAGAATTTGCCTTAAAGAAATTCACATCCTTTAGCTGTTTCCTGCCCCAGCCGGGATTCGAACCCGGGCCCATTAGGACTGCAGGCCACCTCTCTACCGACTAGGCCACCGCTTTAGTGATTGGTGGGGGAGAGCCTTCCACTTTTCTGTCATTTTCTCACACACGTTGGGTTGATACTATCCCCTTCTCTCTCTCTCTCTCTCTCTCTCTCTCTCTCTCTCTCTCTCCCTCCCCTTTCCCCCAACCTCTAAATTATTCCTCTCCCTTCCTCCTCCCACTCTCTCTCTCTCTCTCTCTCTCTCTCTCTCTCTCTCTCTCTCTCTCTCTCTCTCTTATAATTACTCCAACTTGGTATTGATATTAAACCCACCTCACTAAGTAGACTGGAGGCTTGATTTTGACTAGTAACCAAGGAGACTCATTCCTACCTCATAGCTAAGTCCTGAAGTTCCCGCAGCATCGCCTTCGTATTTAAGTGAAGAGAGTGACCCAGTTCCCTCAGGTGAAGACAAAGCAATTTTAATAGGAAATATATGTTGTTAAGGAGACAGTAGGAGTGCTTACCTTTTTATCTCTGGCCATAGATAAATAGATGGATAGACATGAATAGATAGATAGATAGATGGGTAGACAGATGGATAGATGGATAGATAGGTAGATAGATCGATAGACAGATGGATAGATAGATAGACAGATAGATGGATAGATAGATAAATAGGTAGGTAGATAGCAGTAGTTATATAGATAGATGGAGAGAATAACAAATGGACAGATAGATACATAGATAGATAGAAAGACTGAAAAAAAAGAGAAAGATGGATGGAAAGATAGATATATAGATAGACAAAGACAAATAGACAGATAGATAGATAGATGGATAGATAGACGGAACAGATAGATATACACACACATGCTTACACACATACACAGATACATAGATAAACAGACTGAACGATAGATAGATAGATAGATGGATAGATTGACTTCCTCTCTCCCCTTCCCTGACCTCTTCATGACCCTGACAAAATTACCACCTGATTGAGTCAACCCCTCCCCTAGTTTGACCTTTTACTCTCTCTCTCTCTCTCTCTCTCTCTCTGCATCTGTCTTTCACTTTCCTCTGTATCTCTTCTGTTATATTCTCTCTCTCTCTCTCTCTCTCTCTCTCTCTCTCTCTCTCTCACTCTATCTATCTATCTCTCCCCCACACACAAAGGTCATGCCAACCTTCTCAGCTATGCACTCCCCAAGGCTCTCTCTCTCGCTCCCTCTCCTAGTCAGTCTCTATTTCAGGCAGATGTTGCTAAATATTGTAGTCTCCAGAGGGAGTTAAAGTTCTGGAAACAGGGGGGAAGAGGTGAGAGAGAGAGAGAGAGAGAATAGAAGAGATGCAGAGGGAAGTGAAAGACAGATGCAGAGAGAGAGAGAGAGAGAGAGCGACAGACAGACAGACAGACACAGACAGACAGACAGACAAAGGCAGACAGAGAGAGAGATATGGAGAGATAGATGGATAGATTGATGAATAGATAGACTGGCATAAAATGAAGAGGCAGAGAGACTGATTGAGATAGACAGACTGATTGAGATAGACAGATAAGCCGACAGATATATAAAAAGAAAGCGAGAGAGAGAGAGAGAGAGAGAGAGAGAGAGAGAGAGAGAATCACCTTACCTGCAGTACTCACCATCATCCCATCTTAGTCAACCAGAACACCAAACTTACCTGTGGGGAGAAAAGGTAAGATTAGTAAGGAAGAGAAATATTTTGAGATTTGTGCTGACAGGTGAATGTATTTTGTTGGTGTAATGAAAAGAATTATAGGTATTATTGTGTATCTGTTTATCTATTGCCAGACGCCTTAATCCCATTCGGGGTGGCCACAAACAAATCGCCTCCACGTCGCCCTGTCCCCCGCCGTTTCACTGCCCTGCTCCCAAGTCACATCCCCCTCTCTCATATACCTCTCCACTCCATCCCTTCATCTCATCCTTGGCCTCCCCCTCCCTCTCTTCCCCTCCACCTCACTCACACTCTCCTTGTCAGTCTCACTCCTTTTTTTTTATTGTGAGATTGGTAAAGCCAGGGAAAGATAAAGAGTAAGGTTAAACAAAGAGAGGTAAAAAATAAATAGCATGGTTATTTTAAAATGGGTAAAGTAGAATTGCTATGTTACTGATCACAGCTAAAGGTTAACTGAAAGAGTAGTAAAGTGTATTGCTATATTAAAAAGCGAATAAAGAAAGGTAAAGACATTGGAAGATGAGGACACACAGGTACAGGTAAATTGTAAGATTAGTAACGTTTATTTGAGCCAGACTGTGAGGTTAGTAAAAACAGGTAAGGTGAATTATTAGTAAACGCAGGTAAAGGTGCATGCTAAGATTAGTAAGACAAGTAGAGGCACCTTGCATGATTAATTCCATCTATCTATAGCCAGACGCCTTAATCCAATAAGGGGTGGCCACAAGCAACTCGCCTTCATGTCACCCTGTCTGCAATTTCGCTGCCCTTCCCCCAACTTACACCCCCCTCTTTCATATACCTCTCTACTCCATCCCTGTATCTCATCCTTGGTTTCCCTCTCCCTCTCTCCCTTCCACCTCACTCACATACATTCTCCTAGTTAATCTCTCACTCTCCATACTCTCCACGTAGCCAAACCACCTTAGTATACTTTTCCTAACGCTTTCTACCACAGTCACATCTACACCACAACGCTCCTTCGCTTCCTCGTGTGTCCGTCTGTCTCTCCATGTAACTCTACATGCTTCTGTCAAATAACTCATTTCCACTGCTGTCACTCTTGACATGCGTCCTTCCAACAAGGTCCAAGCTTCACTTGCTTACATTAGGGTTGGTATCACAACACTTATCATGCAGTGACTTTTCACTTCCATGGTCACTTCCCTATTCCTTATCATTGCTATCAAAGAACCAGCAACCTTTCTTCCCTAGTGTACTCATTCGAACACTTCATGCTCTAAGCAGCCATCCTTACTCATGACATTACACAAGTACTTAAAATCCCCTCACATTTTTTATTTCCTCAGTATCAAGCCTCACTGTACATTCAGTGACTTCATTTCTCTCGAAGACCATAACTTTACTCTTCCCTACATTCACCTTTAGATTCCGTTCCATACACACTCTACCAAACTCATTCACCAAGCCTTGCAGCTCCCCTTCGTCTTCGCTTAACAACACAGTATCATCTGCAGACAATACATAGAGGTTTCCAAAGCTGCCCTCTCTCGTTAGGGCCACTCCAATATCCACTGCCCTACCTTGTATCTCTCTTGTAACCCCATCCATATACAGATTGAACAACCATGGAGACATAACACATCCCTGTTTCAATCCAATATTCAGATAGAGAAATTCACTCAGTTCACCATCCACACGCACTGCAGCCCTAGCGCCCTCATACATTACTTAATCAACAAAGATGAAGTTACAGATTGAGATTAGTAAATGCAGGAAAAGGCAGCTTGCAACATTAATAAACACAGGTAAAGGTACACAATGATAGCAAAGACAGGTAAAGGCATCCTCTGAGATTAGTAAACTGTAATAAAGGTAAGTTAAGGTATTAGTAAAAGCAGGTAAAGATCTGTTGTGTATATTGTGAAGGTTATAAAAAAGTATTATTGATATGATGATGATGAATGAAGAAACTGTGTTGCCTTTGTTAGTACTGATGATGATGGTGATAATGATGATTGTGGTGGTGCTGGTGGTGGTGATAATGATGATTGTGGTGGTGCTGGTGGTGGTGATGATGATGATGATGAGTATTCCGCTAGATTTTTTTCTTATATTTTTTTCTCTTCGTACTCACATGTAAACCCTAGCAAATCACTGCCTTACATCCGGTGATCCCCCTCTCCCCTCTCTGTCGACTCAGATCCACCCGTCCTCTCTCTCTCTCTCTCTCTCTCTCTCTCTCTCTCTCTCTCTCTCAGGGATCGGTATTGGGACCAGTCATACTTATTATGTATATTAACGATACCGATGTTGGCCCAAACAACATCATTTCTAAATTTGCAGACGACACAAAAATCGGTAACACTATATTAACAGAAGAAGACAGAATTAGCCTTCAAAATGACTTAATAAAATTATCAGCTGGTCAGAAAAATGGCAAATGCCCTTCAATGTAAGTAAATGTCAGGTACTGAAATGTGGGAAGAAAAACAAAAGGTATGATTACGAAATGAATGGCCACATCATTAGCAAGTCCTCACTAGTTAAAGATCTAGGCGTACTAATATCAGACGATCTGAAATGTTCGAATCAATGTATCTCTGCCGCCAATAAAGCCAACTGGGCCCTAGGCTTCATCAAAAGACATTTTACATATAAAAGCAAAGATATTGTAATACCCCTATACAAAAGCATAGTCAGGCCACACTTAGAGTTTGCAGTGCAATTTTGGGCGCCTCACCTAATTAAAGATATAGAAATACTGGAAGCGGTCCAGCGTAGGGCTACCAAGTTAATCCCGTCCCTGAGGAATAAACCATACCTCGAGAGACTCAGGGAATTAAACCTATTCTCTCTTAGAAAACGGAGACTCAGGGGACAACTGATTGAATGTTTTAAGATTCTAAAAGGCTTTAGTAATACCGATTCAAGCAAGCTGTTCACAGTAATTGTCGAGACTGTAACTCGAGGAAATGGTATGAAGTTGCAAGCAAGGAGGGCTAATCTTGATACAACCAAAAACTTCTTCACTTACTCTGTTGTAAGCGAATGGAATAAACTCCCTGGGAATGTGATTGAGAGTCGTACCATAAATATATTTAAAAAGAGACTGGACATGTATCTCGACGCAGTTGGTATCATTTAGTTAGGATGGAGCAATTATTGCATATTCGCGTCTGCAGTCATCTGTCTATTAGACACAGACAGTATTTTAAGATATATATAATAGATAAACATTTTATTCATCTTTTGATAAAAGATATTAAAAAAAAAAAAATTGCATGCATAGAGTATGTGGCTGTATGCCCAAATTTTCCTTTTCCATATTATTCTACTTTCTGCCGATCCTATAAAATTCCTTCAGGTTTTTCATTCCTGCAAGGTATTACTTCCTCTCTTGTTTCCTGTACGGTGAATGCCGGAGGGTCTGGAGGGTGGGGGAGAGAGCCCTCTGCTGTGCTATCCTTTTCTCCTGCTCCTATGCACTGCATTAGTATTAAGACATATTAGTATTAAGGCCGGACCACCTCGTAGGGACCGTATGGTCTGTGTGGACTGTGTATCTATGTAACTATGTAACTCTCTGTTCAGTTTTTTTAGGTAAATGTCAGAGGGAGTGTGCCAAAGTGAAGGGTTTTATGTTTTTACCTCTCTCTCTCTCTCTCTCTCTCTCTCTCTCTCTCTCTCTCTCTCTCTCTCTCTCTCTCTCATAGTGTATACAAGCATATTTATATGCAAGGGTACATACACCCACATACACAGTAACACACATATATAATTCTCTCTCTCTCTCTCTCTCTCTCTCTCTCTCTCTCTCTCCACGTCACACCACTCAGGTAAAACAAAAGGAGCTCTGATCACCTGAGGCCAATGAAGGTATGGCTGAAAAATGCAGTGGAGGCAATTTCCATTCTCTTGTTTTTTCCAGTTCGATTCTAGGACCGGTCGGACTGGCAGGCACAGTTAGTTTCCCCCCCCCCGTGACCTTTAACCCCTTGACTTTCTCGTTGACCTTAAGTTTGATTCTAGAGCCGGTCAGACTCGTGGGCTCAGTCTGTTTCTACCTTGCCTTTGTTTATCAAGCATTGATATTGGAGGCTTATAGTTCACTGTGTTAGAGAGAGAGAGAGAGAGAGAGAGAGAGAGAGAGAAAGGTAAATAGGAATGAAAAGGAAAAAAGGAACAAAAGGCTTAGATGTGGGAGCTTCAGGGCCCCTCGGTTAATGTTCTTGTTATGTTGTGATGTGGTGTGGTGTGGGAGGGTGATTCGTGGTGTGGTGTGGTGTGGTGTGGGAGGGTAATTTGTGGTGTGATGTGGTTTGGTGTGGTGTGGTGTGGGAGGGTAATTTGTGGTGTGGTGTGGGAGAGCGATTATTGTGGTGTCATTTGGTGTTGACCATGTGTCACCGATTAAATCTACGGGAGTCAAGCACTTTGCATCCAAAAATCATTAGCGAGAAACAGGACAGGGCTGCCCCAAAATATTCTTCCTCCTATAGAAATCTTACAGCGTTATTTTCCATAAAAATACACAAGAATGTGATACTAGTCACGAAGAAGCGCTATGGGAAGGATGTGAAGCCAGAGTATTATCCTGTTTATTATTAAGTCGCAAAAAATATGCTTCAAAGGGACGAGGAATTCAGCTAACTTAAAGAGAATGGATTGTACTTCCTTCTAATGCTAACTTAATGTGGAGAAGCAGACCTAAATCTAGCAATCTTTACACAGTGATCTTGACCTAACCTGACGTAACCTGACCTAACCTGACCTGACCGAACCTAACCTGACCTGACCTAACATGACCTGACAACCTGACCTGACCTGACCTAACTTTACCTGACCTGACATAACCTAACTTGATCTAACCTGGCCAGACCTAACCTGACCTGACCTAACCTAACTTTTCCTGACCTAACCTGACCTGACCTAACCTAACCTGACCTAACCTAATTTAACCTGACCTAACCTAACTTACCTAACCTGACCTAACCTAACAACCTGACCTAACCTGACCTAACTTAACCTGACCTAACATGACAACCTAACTTAACCTGACCTAACCTGACAACCTAACTTAACCTCACCTAACCTAGCTTGACTTGACCTAATCTAACCTGACCTGACCTGACCGAACCTAATCTAACCCAACATAACCTAACCTAGCCAAACCTAACCCAGTCCATCATAACTCAGGTCGCATGTTTTAATATGATATTGTTAGGTTTAAGTTAAATACAAAAGGATATTGAGATTTAATATGCAGAATAAATCGCAAAGGAAGAGGTCTTACGCAACTCCGAAGCCACATAGAGAATAAGCCTCCCTCCTCTCCCTCTGCTGTTCACTCAC
Organism: Coenobita brevimanus; assembly: GCF_032717465.1. Classification (NCBI taxonomy): domain Eukaryota; kingdom Metazoa; phylum Arthropoda; class Malacostraca; order Decapoda; family Coenobitidae; genus Coenobita; species Coenobita brevimanus. The sequence continues at coordinate 44,407,485 of NC_136955.1, forward strand.
CACGGCGCTGTTTACTTTTCTCTGCTTTTCTTTCCCATGTGACTGTATTTTTCGACTCTCTCTCTCTCTCTCTCTCTCTCTCTCTCTCTCTCTCTCTCTCTCTCTCTCTCTCGCTGTACAAGTGTTTTCATTGCCTCTGGAGCCGCTGGTGGTCGGATGGGTAGCGTACTTGCCTACCAGTATTAAAAAATCGAGTTTCCCCCCATTTAAACGTGTATTTCTATGCCACTTTATCCTCTGTGCAGGAGAGGGACGCCTTCACGTGGTAGCACTGATATAACTGGGTGGTGGAGCTGCCCGGTTATACAAACGCCCCCCACTACCCTCCCTATCCTCCGAGAAGATGATGATGATTATGATGATTATGATGATGATGATGATGATTATGATGATGATGATGATGATGATGATGATGGATTGCATGAAAGGGGTAATTTAAGCCTGCTGCTCACTGGGGTCATGCACGGATAAGCCTCGTAACTACTACTACTACTATACTGCTACTACTATACTACTACTACTACTACTGCTTCATGTGAAGTAAGGCTTTATGCTGACACCACAGCCGACTAAATTCTCTCTCTCTCTCTCTCTCTCTCTCTCTCTCTCTCTCTCTCTCCATCCTCTTTCATCTTTTTCTTCCCTCCCTCCACTTTCCCTTCCTCATTCTCCACCTTTCTCCCTTTCTCCTCCTCTTCCTCCCCTCGCTCATTGCAGGCATTCCATTCCACCATGATAACTATCTCTATTGTTCTTATTTCTCTCTCTCTCTCTCTCTCTCTCTCTCTCTCTCTCTCTCTCTCTCTCTCTCTCTCTCTCTCTCTCTCATTTTACCCATTGCCACATTGTAACTACCGTACCTCATTGTCTGTCATTTTCCTCCCTCTGTCACTCTACCTCCACTCTGTTTCTCTCTCACTTCCCTCCCTCTGTCTCTCTACCTCCACTCTCTTTCTCTCATTTCTAAAGGCTCATGGTTTCAGCGGCAGTGTTTTCGGGTGGGTAGAAGATTGGCTCACCGGACGAAAGCAAAGAGTTGTAATAAATGGAGAAAGAGTCAGACTGGATAAGGGTTACATGTGGAGTGCCGCAGGGTTCAGTGTTAGGTCCTATTCTTTTCTTAATATATGTAAATGATATAGATGAAGGATTTTTTTTTTTAATGCAAGGGAGAAGGAACCAAAGGCCGAGCCCGCAAAACGTTCCTTCCAAGAAAAAAATAAGAACAATACAAAAGAGAGCCAAAGTCTAGACTGTTGTTAGATTTCAAAATTTGCTGACAACACTAAAATAGGTAACAGAGCAGATACAGCACTGCAAAGACAGGCAGTTCAGAGAGATCTTGATCAGCTGTTTAACTGGACCCAAGTCTGGCAAATGGATTCAGTATTACTTAATAAACATTGGCAGTAAGAATATAAGAGCTAGTCTTAACATGAATAATGTCCTACTTGACAGGGTAAACCATGAAAAAGTCTTAGGAATTATAACAACAAATGATTTGAAGCCAAGCAAACAATGCACAGAAGCTGTAAAGAAAGCCAATAAATTGATTGGGTTCATAGGCAGAGCATTTGAATATAAATCCGATAATATTGTCCTCACTTTGTATAATTCCTTAGTACACCCGCACTTGGAGTATTGCTTTCAGTTTTAGTCACCATATTATAAAAAGGATATGGAGAAATTTGAGAGAGTACGGCGAAGGGTGACAAAGATGACACCTAGATTGAGTAATAAACCATACGAGGAACATTTAGAAGCCCTGAATCTCATTACCTTAACTAAACGCAGGTTACGAGGAGATTTATTTCAAGTATTCAAAATATTAAAAAGGCACGATATTATGGCCATCGATAAATATTTCACAGTTGATAGCTCAGACTGCACTAGAGGTAATGGTCGTAAAATTATTGGTAAACGATTTCAGTCACATGAAGCTAAGCATTTTTTCTTTAACAGAGTTGTAAATATATGTAACAAATTGCCCACAAATGTAGTAAACTGTGATACAGTGCTAACCTTTAAAAACCGATTGGATAAGTATTTGTTATCTGACCCCCAGCTAAGTATGTTCACTCCTGAATAACACATTTCTGTGGTGTAATAGCTACAAAATTGTGGGAAAGTATTTCCAGTCCCATGACGCAAAAGTACTTCTTCACCAGAGTCGTAAATATCTGGAACAGGCTTACTTACACCAGCACCGAGAAAGTTCATTCCAATCCTGTCAACAACACACCCCGTAAACTTAACGTAGCGCACATAACATCGCGTCACGTCATTATATATTTATCAATATATTAAATGCAAATAAATTAGTATAAGCACAGACTAGGATCTGCACACATTGCCCTGAGTTGACGGTCACTACTCTTGCTTTCGACCTGTGATGGGCTGTGGATCACTGAGGGTCCCTGTTAGTTAAGTGACCACCATCGGGATTTTTTTTTTAATGTACCAGGGGTCACTGCTTGAAGAGGTAACTTGTGTACTTGTCCCGCATGGGAAAATTCCTTGTCACAATGGAGTGAACGGAGCTGAGGACTGATTAACTGCTGTCTACCTTAAAAGCGCCAGGCAAGGCTGCTGCACCACCCCTGAACATCCACACTGTGTCTACAGGCTCCCCATTAACTTAACATACCCGTACATAATGGCATGCTGTAGTTATTCATTTGATTACTCATTTTACTTTATTACTTTCTTGGTAGCTTAATGATCAGATATTATAGAATGTAACTTTTCCATTTTAATCTTTCCTATGAAATTACCATGTCGTTTGTTCCATGCTGCATGGTCGTTTTTCTCACTTTATCCTGCCAGTTTTAACTGGAGGGTTTGGAGGCGGGGGGAGCCTTCTTACTTTACTATCCTTATCCTTCAGCATGTACATTTAGATCTCGTAATCATAGTCTACTGTGTAAAAAGCAGCCTCGAAAGGACCATAAGGTCTGTTGAAGGGAGAAACCTGTACTGTATTGGTAATTTATCAGATAAGGTCTGTTGCTGTTTGCTTTCCTTTGTATTCCTTTGTATTTCCCTTCCTCCCCTCCTCCTCCCCCTCCATCCCTCTCTCTCTGTCTCTTTCCTTCCTCCTCTCTCTCTGTCTCTTTCCTTCCTCCTCTCTCCCCCTCTCTCTCTTGTCTCCCTTTGTTCCTCTCCTCACTCTCTCTCTCTCTCCATTGAATCCACTGCCACACTGCAACTCTCCCATTGTTTCTGTCCCATTTCTCTCCCCCTCTCTCTCTCTCTCTCTCTCTCTCTCTCTCTCTTATTGTATCGATTGCCACACAGTAATTCTCATCATTTCTCATTTCCCCCCCCCCCCCTCTCTCTCTCTCTCTCTCTCTCTCTCTCTCTCTCTCTCTCTCTCTCTCCCTTTGTTCCTTGTAAGTGAAGTTCTGTGTCTTGTATATTCTCCTGTGGGCTCATCCTATTGCGTAACCATCTTCCCAATCCAATATTCACCCACACGAATTACCATGCTCTTATCCATCTATCTATCTATTGCCAGACGCCTTAATCCCGTAAGGGGTGGCCACAAACAAATCGCCTCCATGTCGCCCTGTCCCCCATCATTTCACTGCCCTGCTCCCAGCTCACACCCCCCCTCTCTCATATACCTCTCCACACTTAATTTAAAAAAAAAAAATGAGGATGAAAAATAAAAAGGCCTCATGAATAAAGATATAATTTCCTTTATTCATTTATTTATCTATTGTTACGAAATTTAATAGATGTACTGAGAGACTGACTAGGAGGGTCCCTGCAGGTGAAGTGGAGGGAGGGAGAGGGAGACCGAGGATGAGGTGGAGAGTTGGAGCTGAGAGGTTTATAAGGAAGGGGAGTGGATGAGCTGGGAGCAGGGCAGTGAAATGGCTGGGACAGGACGACATGGAGGCGATTTGTTTGTGGCCACCCCTTACGGGATTAAGGCGTGTGGCAATAGATAGATAGATAGATAGACTTCCCTATCCACCTCAGTAGGAAAATTCAAATGCTTTTTTTCATTTACCTTTTTATTTTGTTGTTTTTCGAAATGATGGACAGGATGCAGTGTTAAGATTTAGTGTGTGTTTGTACCTGCTCTCTCTGTCTGTCTGTCTGTCTCTCTCTCTCTCTCTCTCTCTCTCTCTCTCTCTCTCTCTCTCTCTCTAACCTTGACCCGAATGTACTCAGGTCAGGCAAGGTGGATCAATGTCGTGTTGATGATAGAGGCAGGCGAGCGTATTATTCTCTCCCCCCCCCCCTCTCTCTCTCTCTCTCTCTCTCTCTCTCTCTCTCTCTCTCTCTCGTTGTTGTTCTTATTCTTATTCTTCTCCTCTCTCTCTCTCTCTCCATTTGTCCCTGAAATGCCATGTACCACGTATTCCCTGCGGAGTTTTTGATACCATTATTTTAAGTGATATATGAAGCTTCGTTGCACCTATTCCTTAGCGATTTATTTAGTTTATAACACAGTAACATTGTCTCATATTCTACTTAGAGAGAGAGAGAGAGACAGACAGACAGACAGAGAGACAGAGAGAGAGAGAACACCAACAATACACCCTGGGATACTAAGGTGTAATAGGCAGAATAAATAGATAGAGAGAAAGTGCTACGTAAAATCCTGTGTCATATCCCAGGCCTCAGTGGGGGAGGGGGATCTATTCGTGCCGTGGAATGACCTGTGCCACGTATTCCCCGCGGTGTTTTTAATGATACGGCCACTTTTAGCCCAGCGTTCTTATCACCTGTAATCAGTTCTTTCTCACCTGCACCACACCTGACATGAGAGAAGGCTGTGTGAGGTGTGTTGGGGTGGTGTTTGTGCTTGTGTTACGGAGGGTGTTTTATTATTATTATTATTATTATTATTATTATTATTGTTTTTATTATTATTATTATTATTATTAATTATTATTATTACTGTTCTGTTGATATTATTATTATTATTATTAATTATTATTATTACTGTTCTGTTGATATTATTATTATTATTATTATAATTATTACTGTTATTGTTTATTATTATTATTATTATTATTAATTATTTATTATTATTATTATTTATTATTATTATTATTGTTTTTATTATTATTCTAATTATTATTATTATTATTATTATTATTATTATTATTTTATTGTTTTATTATTATTATTATTATTATTATTATTATTATTATTATTATTATTGGCATCATCAACATCATCATCATCAGCATCATCATTATTCTTATTATTATTATTATTATTATTATTACTAAACCAGCACACGCGTAGTGTGTGTGTGTGTGTGTGTGTGTGTGTGTGTGTGTGTGTGTGTGTGTGTGTAACAGAAAAACGCAAACAATTTTTATCCAGTTTTTATCCAAATTTGTGAAATGGTTGATAGTAAACAGAGCCATTGCGAGAGAGAGAGAGAGAGAGAGAGAAACAGGTCAATAGGAAAGATAGCAAGTAGCCAGAGGTCAAGGTCAGAGGGAGGAGTCAAAGGTCCGGATCGCAGAACAACCCACCTATAGTCTGTTTAATCTCGCCTGGCAAAGATCCCCCACCTCTTTCAGCTCAGAGAGTGGCCAAGGGTAGTCAGATAAGAGGGCAAATTCGACTAGTAACCAAGGAGACTTATTAAATTTCACACAACCATACCTATTTAAGTTTTATGAATGATCTAGGTCACTCAGATTTAAAAAAAAAAAACAATGAACTATAATATTAACGAACTGAGAGAAGAATTTGCTGATTTTCAATATAACAGAATTTGACTAGTAACCAAGGAGACGTATCATATTTCACACAACCATAACTAAGTATTTAAGTTGTATGAATGATCTAGTTCACCCAAAAAAGTATATATAGTATCAACGAAGTGAGAAAAGGTATGGCAAATTATCAGTACAACAGAATTTGACTAGTAACCAAGGAGACATATCAGATTTCACGCCACCATACCTATTTAAGTTTTATGAATGATCTGGCTCACTCAAAAAAAACAATGAACTATTATATTAACGAACTGAGAGAAGACTGCTAATTTTCAACACAGCGGAATTTGACTAGTAACCAAGGAGACTTATCAAATTTCACACAACCATGACTAAGTACCGGGTATGTATGTAAGTTTTCAACGAGACAGACCTATTGGGGAAGAAATTACACTGCTACTGAGAGGCCTGAAAGTAGAACAAGGAATGAAGGATAAATTTTATCTATCTATCTATCTATTGCCAGCGCCTTAATTCCGTAAGGGGTGGCCACAAACAAATCGTCTCCATGTCGCCCTGTCCCCCGCCATTTCACTGCCCTGCTTCCAGCTCACACACACCCCTCTCTCATATACCTCTCCACTCCATCCCTCCATCTCATCCTTGGCCTCCCCCTCCCTCTACCCCGCCAGCTCACACACCCCCCTCTCATATACCTCACCATCCCTCCATCTCATCCTCGGCCTCCCCCTCCCCCCCTCCCTCTACCCCCCAGCTCACACACCCCTCTCTCATATACCTCACCATCCCTCCATCTCATCCTCGGCCTCCCCCTCTCCCCCTCCCTCAACCCCCCAGCTCACACACCCCTCTCTCATATACCTCTCCACTCCATCCCTCCATCTCATCCTCGGCCTCTCCCTCCCTCTACCCCCCCAGCTTACACACCCCTGTCTCATATACTTGTCCACTCCATCCCTCCATCTCATCCTTGGCTTCCCCCTCCCTCTACTCCCCAGCTCACACACCCCTCATATACCTCTCCATTCCATCCCTCCATCTTATCCTCGGCCTCTCCCTCCCTCAACCCCCACAGCTCACACACCCCTCTCTAATATACCTCTCCACTCCATCCCTCCATTTCATCCTTGGCCTCCCCCTCCTCCTTTTACCCCGCCAGCTCACACACCCTTCTCTCATATACCTCTCCACTCCATCCCTCCATCTCATCCTCGACCTTCCCCTCCCCCCCCTCAAATTTTATCCTTGGTTATTATTAGGACTCGAAATCGCAAACTTCATATTCTGGGTGCCGTGTATTTTCTAGATTAATAGATTTAGATGTGTCCCGTAAAACTCACGTAATTCCATATCCATCGTACCCTAGGCGTCCCATACTTTCTTCCTTGATTGTGCAGTTATAACCTTGTCTCATTCTACTCCGGACCTACGCCGAATAAGTCACCAAAGGACAGAAATCAAGGTCATGTTAGGGCAAGAGGGACGTAGGAATGGTGAAAAAATTGTAATGGGATGAAATTGGAATCCCGCAGAGATCCGAAAATAGGGACTAAGCTCGAAAAATGAAGGCCTTTTGTGGCAGGATAATCTGAATACCAAAATTGGACAAGGCTAGTTCATCCCCCCCCCCAGACCTCCTCTCTCTCTCTCTCTCTCTCTCTCTCTCTCTCTCTCTCTCTCTCTCTCTCTCTCTCAGACACCAACGCACAGTCAGCCCCTCAACACACACATTCATTCTCTCAGACACCCACGCACACTCAAAGAGCCTCACACACACACACACACACACACACACACACCTTCCTCACTCTCTTTGACACACACACGTTTCCTTAATACGCACACTCACCTTTCTCTCCCTCTCTCTGACACACACACACACACACACACACACACACACACACACACACACACACACACACACACACACACACACACACACACACACACACACACACACACACACACACACACACACACACACACACCTTCCTCACTGTCTTTGACACACACACATGTTTCCTTAATACGCACACTCACCTTTCTCTCCCTCTCTCTTTGACACACACACACACAACACACACACACACACACACACACGCACACACACACACACACACACACACACACACACACACACACACACACACAGATTCAACATAAAAGACCTCCATCTCTTGAAATAAAGTCTTTTTGGATGTCAGTCTCGTTAGGGACAGAAAATGTATGCAGATTAGATGGAATATTTAGTTCTTAAGAAGCCTAATCAGTCCTGGAATGAAGCAGTGAGTGAAGCAGTATTGATAATATTACTTGTACTTTTCCCCTGAAGGTAAGATAGTGTACAGCATAGTGTTCTTATCTTTTCAATCTTTAACATAAACTTTCTATGGCAGTTCTTTTTATATTGCATGATGGAGGGATGGAGTGGAGAGGTATATGAGAGACTGACGAGGAGAGTGTATGTGAGTGAGGTGGAGGGGGGGAGAGGGAGAGGGACGCCAAGGATGAGATGAAGGGATGGGATGGAGAGGTGTATGAGAGAGGGGTGTGTGCTGAGAGCAGGGCAGTGAAATGGGGGAGGACAGGGCGACATGGAGGCGATTTGTTTGTGGCCACCCCTTACGGGATTAAGGCGTCTGGCAATAGATAGATAGATAGATAGTCCTCGCTTTTTCCTGTCTACTTCAGCTGGAGGGTTTGGTGGGAGAGGAGAGCCTTCTTGTTCTGCTATCCGTATCTTCAACTCATAGAAATATAGTCAAAGTCTTCTCTATAACAAACAGCCTTGAAAGACATTAGGTCCGGTGCTGTTTGCTTTCCTTTGTACTCCTTTGTGAATCAAGGCGCAAACCATCAATGAAACAGGGAACGGAACAGGGAACAAAACGGGGAACAAAGCAGGGAACAGAACAGGGAACAAAGCAACAGTGAAGCAAGGCGCCCAGTATGAAAGAAACTAAATGAGGTGGCAGGAGAGAAACTGGAAAAGATACAGTGAATGAATCAGGAGTGGAGCACGGAACGAGGCAAGAACGGAGCACGGAACGAGGCAAGAATGGACCACTAAACGAGGCAAGAACGGACCACTAAACGAGGCAAGAATGGAGCACGGAACGAGGCAAGAATGGGGCACGGAACGAGGCAAGAATGGAGCACGGAACGAGGCAAGAATGGAGCACGGAACGAGGCAAGAATGGAGCACGGAACGAGGCAAGAATGGACCACTAAACGAGGCAAGAATGGACCACTGAACAAAACAAGAATATAGCACGAAACGAGGCAAGGATGTAGCACGGAACGAGGCAAGAAGGGAGCACGGAACGAGGCAAGGATGTAGCATGGAACGAAGCAGGAAAGAAGCACAAAAAAGAAGCAGAAAATGAAGCAATGAATTTTGACCAGGGATAAGAAATAATAAGAGACGCAAAAGTGCAAGGAATAAAGTGGCATCATATCCTGAGCTTAAGTAGGGGGAGAGGGAGCAAGAAGATGAGGCAGGAGTGAAGCAGAGAATGAAAAATGGGACAATAATTAAACAGAAAGGAAGTGAACGTTGAAGATGGAAGGAAATGGGTAAAGCTGCGGAGAAGGAAATAGGAAAAGCAATGGACCAAAAATGGGGCAGAGAATGATGCCAGAAATGAAATGGGGAATAAAGCAGTGACAGTGAATTCTTTAAGAGGAGTGGAAACGTGACATGGAGTTGACAGTAGGCGAGAACAGATTAGGAAACATGGCAGGCCTGAAGCAGTTCATTAAGCTGAGGTGAAACGGGACGAGAAATGGAGTAAAGGGTTGAGATACTGAATGTAACAGGGAGCAAAGTGAGCAATGAAACAGGGATGAAACAGAGAACAAAGCAGGAAAGAAGCAGAAGAGGGGAATAAAGGACCGAAATAGGGAACGAAGAAGGGAGCAACGCAAGCAGTGAAACACGAATGAAGCAGAGCAAGTAAGGACGAATGAAGCCGGGCACGAAGAAGGAAGCGAATGGTTGGAACAGAGAACGTAAGAGCAATAAAACACGAAATAAAACAGAACGAAGCAGCAGTAAGGTAAGAGACGAAACGGAGTGGAGTGGAAACAAAGCAGTAAATGAAGTAGGAATCGATACAAGGATTTAATAGTAATGAAACAGGATATTAAGTTAGTTTGAAGCAGAAACAAAGACAGTAAAGCAGGAAACAGGTCAGGAATGAAGAAAAATTAAGGAACTAAAGATGAAAGGGGGGATAAAATTGAAACTGAAGTAAATACTGAAGGATAAGGATAAAAAGATACACTGAAGCAGGAATGTCTTATCAGGAACGATGAAAGGAAAAAGAATGAAGGGGAAAACAGGCAACGAAACAAGAAATGAAGAATGAATGAAACAAGAGTGACGAAACAGAGGTGACAAAAGGGCGGCAGTGTAGGGAATGAAGAAAGGAGTTGAATAAAGAATGAAGCAGGGATGAATCAAGGAGCAAAGTTGAAGTGAAACAGGGTATGAAGCAGGGAATGAAACAAGGAACAAAGCAGAGAAAGAATCAAGGCAGGAAGCATGGAAAGGAACAGTGAATTAAACAAGGTATGAAACAGGGAACAAAGTAGGGAGCTAAACAAAGGAAGCAAGGAACGGAACAGCAAATGAAACAAGGAATAAAACAGGGAATAAAGTACAGAGGGAAGCAAGGAACGAAGCAGAGAAAGAAACATAATGAAGCAAGGAACGAAGCAGATAATGAAGCAAGGAACGAAACAGGGAACAAAGTTGAGAGGGAAACAAGTAACGAAGCGGCGAACAAAACATGGAACGAAGCAGGGAACGAAACAGCGAAGCAAGGAACGGAACAACGAATGAAATACGGAATACAACTGAGCAGGGGTCGAAGCAGCAGACGAAGCAGGGAGCAAAGCAGAGAAGAATAAAAATGGATGCCCCACTGCTGAGTAATCTGAAAATAGAACTTGGACAAATGCCATTTATCTTTTGACTCCCACAACGCATCCAGCCAGAGTAAAAGAATTTCCTCCATTTAGCCCTTAAGAACAATGATTTTATTTTGTTTTTAGTTAATTTATCCTATTAAGGGATGGTGTGATGCAGGCTAGAGGACAACTGTTCGACTTAAAGGGATATAGACAAGAGCAGTTCACCTCGACTCTCATAGCATATCCAGCCGAGTAAAACAATTTCTTCCCTTAAGTTCTTCAGTGCAATGACAACTCTATGGAGCTTAAGGGAAAATTATTAGACTCGAAGGCTTTGATATGAACTTCACTTAGTCTCTGCTATATTGCTTTTTACATTAAGCTGGCCCAAAACTGCCATCTATCCATCTTGAATATTGGTTTGTAAAAAGAGATTACCACTAAAATATGATGCCAGTCACGAAGAAGTGCAAAGTCGTAATATTATCTTTTTCGTCCATTGACCCGCGTGCAGTTAGGAGGGAAAAGGACGAATATCTATACTCATTTTTTTTTTTTTTCGAGGCGAAGATGCACTTGACAGATTGGTGATTATTGGCTGAATGCAACATTGCTTCATAATCTAGCATTATTAACTGACAACAAATATCTGAGGGGGAAATTTGGGTTAGTAAATATTTTTTGGACATGTTGCATTTAGCCCATGATCATCAACCTGTCCAGTGCATCTTCGCCTCTCTCCGTTATCCCCTCGCTTTCCCTCCATCCCCTCTTTGCCTTCCTCCTCCCCTTTCCAGGCATACTTCCCCATTCCACATACTTCTGTCTGTTCTTCCCATCTTTCGACTTACCCTGGAGTTTGTGTCTCTTCCTCCCTCCATCTTCTTCTCCACTAGTACTCTCCCTCTGCTTAGGTATAAAGAGTATATGGGTCTGTCCTCTGCTGAAGAATGGTTTTTGGAGGGAGCAAGACAGAAACTGAGAATATGAAAAAAAGTCAATAGAATGCAATAGTTCTGCAGTTCATTCTCCTCCTTTCGGGGGATAGGAAGGAGTGTTGAGAGACACTTGTATAACAAGGGGCAGTGCAGGGTCATTTGTATAAGCAAGCATTGTACCGTAATAATAATAATAATTATTATTATTATTATTATTATTATTATTATTGTTATTATCTATCTATTGCCAGACGCCATAATCCCGTAAGGGGTGGCCATTTGACTCTGAGTTAGTTGTTTTACGGGGAGGGGCACTGACCCTCCACCAACCCACTTGCTGACACGTAGGGAGCACGTATGGTTTGGTTATATGGTTACCACCCAGCGTTGTAAATGATTTCTTGGCTTATAATATAGTCGACCATCCTCCATTCAGGGGATAGGGAGTTGAGGGACATTTGTATGACTAGGCACTGAAGCCACTTGTTTATATCAGTGCCACCACGCGAAGGCGTCCCTCTCCAAGACCAGCAGAGAACAAGAAAGAGATAAGTATGATATAAATATGTGAATAAAAACAGTACAACGACTGATTTTGCTTTGGGGAAATGTTTACAAATATATAGTGATTTTTGATGCGAGAAAGACAATAAAAGGATCTCTCTCTCTCTCTCTCTCTCTCTCTCTCTCTCTCTCTCTCTCTCTCTCTCTCTCTCTCTCTCTCGAATAACCTGAAAATTAACCCTGGAGCAGAGCAGTTCATCTTGGTAACTTCCCCCTTCCCTCTAATCCCCTCCCCTCCTCGTTCCTTGTCTTCTCATTCCTCCTCCTCTCCCTAATTTTCTCTCCCTTTCGCTCCCTTCCTTTCTTCCTCCTCCCATTCTATTCCTTCTCTCTTCCATTCCTTTTCCTTCCCTCTTCCATCTCCCTTCTCTTCCTTTCCCTCTCCTTCCCCACCCCCATACTTTCCTTCCCTTCCTTCACCATCACACTTCTCTTCTCTTCCATTTGGACTTATGTTTTCATTCTGTTCCGTCTGTCTCATCCTTTCCTTCCTTCGTCCACACATTTTCCTTCCCTTCCTTGGTTCCCCACGTACTCCTTCGCTTCCTTCGTCTCTTCACACACTCCCTCTCTTCCTTCGTCTCCTCCTTCCTTGTCTCCATCTGCAATTTCCTGTCTTCCTTCGTCTCTTCACACCTTCCTTCCTTTCCTTCGTCCTCCTCCCTCCTTCTTTTTCTTCGTCAAACACTTTCTTTCTTTTCCTTCGTCTCTTCACACACTCCTTCTCTTCCTTCGCCTTCTTCCTTGTCTCCTTCCACAATTCCCTTACCTTCCTTCGTCTTTCCACACCTTCCTTGTTTTCCTTTGTCCTCTTCCTCCTCCTCCTCCTTCCCCTTCTTCCCCAAGCACGTTCCTTCTCTTCCTTCGTCTCTTCGCACACTCCTTCTCTTCCTTCGTCTCCTCCTTCCTTGTCTCTATCTACAGTTTCCTTGTCTTCCTTCATGTCTTCACACCTTCCTTCTCTTTCTTCTCAAAGCACTTTCCTTCTCCTCCTTCGTCTCTCCACACACTCATTTTCTTCCTTCGCCTCCTCCTTCCTTCCTTTTCTTCGCCAAGCACTTTCCTTCTCTTCCCTCGTCTCTTCATACCTTCTTTGTTTTCATTCATCCTCCTCCTTCCTTCCTCTTCTTCCCCAAACACTTTCCTCGCCTTCTTTCGTCTCCACACCTTCCTTCTCTCCTCCACACTCTCCTTGTCTCCCTCCTCAGCCATCCCTTCATCCCCTCTCCCTCCCCCAGCACGCACCTCCAGTAAAAGAATTCTTCCTTTTAACAGCGTGCTTGCTCCTGGAACGAACCCGGGTCCTGATGCAGAATATAAAACGAGAACTTGACTGACCCAACCTTCCTGCATCTAAATTACACCCGAGAGAGAGAGAGAGAGAGAGAGAGAGAGAGAGAGAGAGAGAGAGACGACCTGGGGCACATTTGGGAGCGAGGAAATGCCAGCTTCGTTTGTTTTTTTTAAGTTGATGACCGTAAGGATTGTAATTACTCTCTCTCTCTCTCTCTCTCTCTCTCTCTCTCTCTCTCTCTCTCTCTCTCTCTCTCTCTCTCTCTCTCTCTCTCTCTCTCATTTTTACAAGGGTTACAAGAAAATATAATGAAAACTAGAGGGATGTAACCGGGTAAAGTACCAATAATTTTAGCAATGTGTTTTTTGATGGGCGCCTGGTGCTCTAGTGGGTTCAGGTGCTCCAACCGGATATGGTCTAAAGGAGTTTATACCAAGGGTGGGTTGCGGTGTATTGCTCACATAATGCCACTCATGGATGTGCGACCGGTCATTCTTTATGTAATGCGCTATTTGGTTGAAGGAAAATTGTCTGTCTATCTATCTATCTATCTGCCTACCTACCTGTCCATCTATCTATTTGTCTATCTATCTATCCATTGGCAGACACCTTAATACAGTAAGGGGTGGCCACAGACAAATCATCTCCACGTCACCCTTTCCTTTGCCATTTGGCTGCCTTTCTCTCCTGCTTATACATCCCTCTGTCATACTGTATATTTCTCCACTCCATCCCTTCACCTCATCCTTGGTCTACCCCCTCCTCCTCCTCTCCTATACCTCACTCACACACTCAGGTGGTTTGGCCATATGGAGAGGATGGAGAGTGAGAGACTGACGAGGAGAGTGTATGTGATTGAGGTGGAGTGGGAGAGAAGGAGGGGGAGGCCAAGGATGAGATGAAGGGATGAAGTGGAGAGGTATATGAGAGAGAGGGGTGTGAATTGGAAGCAGGGTGGTGAAATGGCAAGGGACAGGGCGACGTGGAGGCGATTTGTTTGTGGCCACCCCGTATGGGATTAAGGCGTCTGGCAATAGATACATAGATAGTAAAAATATACGAAAGAAAATATTAATAGACTGAAGCGATAAAAAGAATTCGGTCAACTTAAGGAAAGACTTATGAAGCACTGTTAATTTCTGACAAAACTTGGGTAAATTAATCGTCTACACACACACACACACACACACACACACACACAGATGTAGCTATAACCTGCTTGAAGACTAGGAATCAACGTAGAAATACATCACTGGACTGAAACTAATAAATCTTCGAAGCAACAGAACAAAATCATCTATCTATCTATCTATTGCCAGTCGCCTTAATCCAGTAACTGGTGGCCACAAACAAATCGCCTCCATGTCGCCCTGTCCCCTGCCATTTCATTGCCCTGCTCCCAGCTCACAGCCCCCTCTCTCATATCACATAGCCTTTAAAGTACTGTATTATGCGCCTCCCATAAGCTGCATACAATCTTTTGGACGTAGAAGTAATACAGTAAGCCAAATATACACACATAATCCTACTGAGGCCTTTCTAACTTGTTGTTGTTGTGGCTTCAGGCTAATCTGGAAGTGAACTCGGTGGACTGCAGGCCGAAACTGTCTCGCTGCAGTCCACGATCGTCCTTACGGGTGATTGGGAAGGAGTGGAGGGACGTTTGCATGACTGGACAGAAGAACAGTCACGTTATAGCATTGCCAGTAAGTACAAGCATTCTTCAGTACCTTTCTATCTGTCTCTCTGTCTATCTGTATATCTGTCTACCTATCTGTTTATTTCCGTATGTCTTAATCCTATAAGGGCTGGCCACAAACAAATCACCCCCATGTCTCCCTGTTCTTTGCCATTTGGTTTCTTTCCCTCCAACTCACACCCTCTCTCTCATATATCTCCTCACTTCCCTCCATCTCATCCATGGTCTCCCTCTCCTCCTTTCCCCCTCCACCTCGCCCACATACACTTTTCTAGTCAGTCTCTCATTTTCCATCCTGTCCACATGCCCAAACGATCTCATAGTAGTTCCCGCCGTCTCTCACATATCTCTCCACTCCTCTCCTCCATCTCATCCTTGGTCTCTCACATATCTCTCCACTCCTTTCCTCCATCTCATCCTTGGTCTCTCACATATCTCTCCACTCCTTTCCTCCATCTCATCCTTGGTCTTCCCCTCTTCCTCTCACCATCCACATCGCTCATGTACATTCTTCCAGTCAGTTTCTTGTGTTCGAGCCTCTCCATATGGCCAAACCATCTCAGACAAGAAGCGGCGCCAAGGCACAGCAAACCCGTACCCGTCAAAGATATCACTTATCAAATTTAGAGTAAATGTGGTGAAAATTGATGATTCTATGCTCTACCGTAAACTGGAGGGTGAGCCCCCTGATGTACTGAGGCATGTTACTGGATGCAGATTTGAAAGATGCACCTTTAGGTTTTGGTTTCATACTGATATGACGAATTTGAAAGGAGTTATTGCGAAAAACGATTTTTACCCGTCGCCGATGTTTATTTATTTATTTATTTTTTTTACACTTTGGGGGCCTACTGCCTGGGCCTTTGTCCAATTTGGCCCAAAATTTACTCAAGTATTCAGGAGGTCATAGTCCATCACCCCTGCAATTTTAGTCAAAATCGCACCAGTAGTTTTCGCGTAAAGTTGTTAACAGACAAACAAACAAAGACAAAGCGAGTGAAAATACCCGTCCCCTAGCCCATCCGGGGCGGGGATGGGTAAATATTTCTCCATCACCTACTTTCTTCGTCCAGCTCATGAAAACAGTATTTCTCGCCCGCTTTTTCCGCCCTCTTTCCGCCCAGCCCAGCACCCCGGAGCCCACCAACCTGCCAGCTCAGCGTCTCAGTCTTGCAATTGGCCAAATTTCACCGCGAGAACCCCCAGCAAAGGGAGGCATTGCCCGCCGCCTTCACGCAATTTACTCTGGATCACAGGAACGGAAATATTTTTAGGAATCCTGCACGAAAACGCGTTTCCCCTCTCCCCACAAAAATACCATCTTACGCTTCTCTGGGTGGTTGGTGGTGGTGGCCATCATCATCCACTCACCTGATGTAGTGCTGCCTAATTCTTCCATCACCTTTATTATTCATTTTCTGTGTCTGCTCTCCAGTCCTCCTATTTCTCTCATCCTTCCTGTCACATCTAACTCTTCTTTCCTCTTAGGTGGCTTTACACTTAGTGACAAGCTTAATGGTTTTCTGTAACCCAGGAAACCATTTACAACGCTGGGGGGTAACCATATAACCAAGTAACTGGGTGATGTGGAACAATAGGGTGTCCCTGGTAACTGGGTGGTGAAACGCAAATGCGGCGTCCATCCAGGAACCAAACCGTCACACTCATCCCCTCGCCTCGTTGTGGTGAGGCGCTGTCTTCCGAAAGAGAACATCGGTTCTCTGCATGGGACGGCCCTGCAGGGACAGTTGCTTGCTTGAGGTTCATGGGTTTGATCGGCCAAACAGACCGGGGTTAGACACACAGACACACACACACACACACACACACACACAGATACAAAGAGAGAGAGAGAGAGAGAGAGTGTGTGTGTGTGTGTGTGTGTGTGAGAGAGAGAGAGGGAGGGAGAGAGAGAGAGAGAGAGAGGGAGAGAGAGAAACCCACAAAAATATTATAGTGTAGTAGGGGAAATATGCAAGAACTTCAATAAAGCTTTGTCCTTCCCTCTGCCACTTCTTCCTGTCACAAAGAACGAAAAAAAAACAACAAAGCCGTAGAGAAACCATACACACTCTCTCTCTCTCTCTCTCTCTCTCTGGTGCTAACGTAAAGGGAACAATTTTAAAGTCTCTCTCTCTCTCTCTCTCTCTCTCTCTCTCTCTCTCCTATCATTATTTTCACAGAACACAATCGCCAAGAGATAATTTCCTCTTTACTACGATCTCCATGGTACAGTTGCTGATACAGTCTCCAACACTCACCATTTCAACGAATCACAATCACCAGCTAACACAATCACCATCTAACACACCCTTCACAGAATTCAGTCGCCACCTAACAATCACCACCCAATCTAATCACATTACAACACAATCCCCACGCAACACAATCACAGCACAACACAATCACCACACAACACAATCACCACACAACACAATCACAGCACAACACAATCACCACACAACACAATCACCACACAACACAATCACCACACAACACAATCCCCACACAACACAATCCCCACGCAACACAATCACAACACAACACAATCACCACACAACACAATCACATTACAACACAGTCCCCACGCAACACAATCACATTACAACACAATCACCACACAACACAATCACATTACAACACAGTCCCCACGCAACACAATCACATTACAACACAATCACATTACAACACAATCACCACACAACACAATCATATTACAACACAGTCCCCACGCAACACAATCACAACACAACACAATCACCGCACAACACAATCCCCACGCAACACAATCACTTTACAACACAATCACCACACAACACAGTCACATTACATCACAATCACCGCACAACACAATCCCCACGCAACACAATCACAACACAACACAATCACCACGCAACACAATCACTTTACAACACAATCACCACACAACACAATCCCCACGCAACACAATCACCACGCAACACAGTCACATTACAACACAATCGCCACACAACACAATCGCCACACAACACAATCACCACCCATCACAATCACAACACAACACAATCACCACGCAATCACCACACAACACAGTCTCAAAGCAACAAAGCGAATACATATGCGTGATTCCATGGATCCGTGAATATTGATAGTCAGTGTATATTAATAAACTGTTGAATATTGACAGTTTCCAGCAAGACTTCCAAATGCATATCACGAAAAAGGGGCTAACTATTGAAATTCTTTAATATTCACACTAGCACTTGGTGGCAGCGTCCATCATCCACTCACTTGATGTAGTGCTGCCTACTTCTTCCTTCACCTTTTTCATTCTTTTTCTGTGTCTTCACTCCTCTGTTCCTGTTTCTCCCATCTTTCCTGTCTCATTTTATTACTCTTCTTTCTTTTTCAGGTGGCTTTACATTGAGTGACAAGCCAAATGGTTTCCTGTAAGCCAGGAAACCATTTACAACGCTGGGTGGTAACCATATAACCAACCCATGTGTGTTCCCAACAAGAGGATTTTGCGGAGGGTTAGCGCCCCTCCTCGTAAAATAACTAACTCAAAGACGAACGGCCACCCCTTATGGGATTATGGCGTCTGGTACTAGACAGATAATATTCACAGTCTGTACAAAGCACTGGTAAAAACTTTGAACAATCACAGTCTCTACAAAATCCTGGTGCAGCGGAACAATCACAGTCTCTAGGAAATACGGGTACAATATTTAACAATCAGTTTCCAGGAAAAGCTAATGCAATTTTTAACAATCACACTCTCAACGAAATAATGGTACAGGAACAATCAGTCTACAAAATTCTGGGACAGTCAGTAATAATCACACTTTTAGCCATATAATTGTACAGTCTTTAAACGATCTCTCTATCTATCTATTGCCAGACACCATAATCCTGTAAGGGGTGGCCATTTGACGTTGAGTTATTTGTTTTACGGGGAGGGACACTAACCCTCCACCAACCCATTTACTGACACGTAGGGAGCACGTATGATTTGGTTATATGGTTACCACCCAGCGTTGTAAATGGTTTCTTGGCTTACAGGAAACCATTTGGCTTGTCACTCAATGTAAAGCCACCTGTAAAGGAAAGAAAAGCAATAAGAAGTGACAGGAAAGATGGGAGAAATAGGAAGAGAGGCGGGCAGGCACAGAAAAAGAATGATAAAGGCTAAGGAAGAAGTAGGCAGCACCACATCAAGTGAGTGGATGATGGTCGCCACCACCTACCACCTTTAAACGATCACAATCTCTAAAAAACAGTGGTACTATCTTACACAATCAGTCTCTACGAATTAATGGTACAAACTAACAATCATTCTTTCCACGTAGTTCAGGTACAATCATCAACTTTTACAATCTCTGCGAATTACTACCACAGTCCCTAACAATCATGCGTGAACAATATATTTAAAGCTTTATCTCTGAGACCTTTTTCAACTCTCCACGCAACACACTCTCCACGCAACACAATCTCTGCACAACACAATCTCCACGCAACACACTCTCCACGCAGCACAATCGCCTCTCAACACACTCCACGCAACACAAGCTCCACGCAACACACTCTTCACGCAACACACTCTCCACGCAACACATTTTCCACGCAACACATTCTCCACGCAACACATTCTCCACGCAACACTTCACGCAACACACTGTCCACGCAACACACTCTCCACGCGACACACTCTCCACGCAACACACACTTCACGCAACACAATATCCACGCAACACACCCTCCACGCAACACACTCTGCACGCAAGAATCCCTTTACGCAACACAGAGCACTTCTTCGTGACTGCAGCGTGCCGTGAATATTGATAAGTGAATACTGATAAGCCTGGAGTATTGACAGAGGGGTGTATGCTAGGTGGGGAAGCCTTAACACCTATCCCTTTGCGATTTATTCTCGATATTACACTGTAGGAAAATCTTACATGTTATTAACACAGGTTATGTTTATATTAAATTCGTATGCTTAACAAGGAGAGAATAATAAGGTTAGGTTCCAAAATAAATCACTTAGGAACAGGTGTGACGAAACATCTTTTGGCACTTACACAAAGAGTCCGCCACGATTTTTTTTTGGTAATCACACACACACACACACACACACACACACACACACACACACACACACACACACACACACACACACACACACACACACACACACACACACACACACACACACACACACACTACTACTACTACTACTACTACTACTACTACTCCTCCTCCTACTTACCCGACCACACACACACATTCCAGCATGCACACAACCTGTACACATAAATATCACATACACACACACACACACACACACACACATACCTTACATGACTCACACAAACGCACGTCCACATTCACCCAAGCACCGGCCTGCACGCAACCACGACTGAAACCACGCACCCTCCCAAAACCACGTACTCTCCATAAAACCACGCACTCTCCATAAAACCACACACTCTCCATAAAACCACACACTCCTTGAAACCACACACTCTCCTTAACACCACACACTCTCCTTAAAACCACCAACTTTCCTTAAAACCACACACTCTCCCTAAAACCACGCACTCTCCTTAAAACCACCAACTATCCCTAAAACCACACACTCTTCTTAAAACCGCACACTCCCTTAACACCACGAACTCTCCTTGAAACCACATACTCTCCTTAAAGCCACCAACTCTGCCTAACACCACGCACCCTCCCTAACACCACAAACTCTTCTTAACACTACAAACTCCTTAAAACCACGAACTCTCCTTAATATTAACACCTTCATTCCCACTACGCCATTTTGCATTTATAAGGATTTCACATCAAGGAGCTGAGGCCTGAAATAGTCCCTCTTTTTCTGTCCTGTTTTAATCCATCCATCCATCATCCAGTCCTACGTTGCCCCATGAGGAGCGTAGGAGCCCGGGGCTAGGTAGTTGGTCCTGACATTTAAGATGAGTGACCAGCCTCACTCATCCCTGAGTGGCATTACATGAGCAGTCAACCCCAACCATCCCTTGGATATAAACCTTCACCGGCTCAATCCGACTGGAGCTCAATAATTACCCACTAAACCACCAGGCGCCAAAATTTGGTTATATGGTTACCACCCAGCGTAGTAATTGGTTTCCTGGTGTACAGGAAACCATTTGGCTTGTCACTCAGTGTAGAGTCACCCACAGGCAGAAGGAAGTGGAAAGAATGAAGGAATGAAAGACAGAAGAGGGAGTGTAAAGTCACCGGTAGGCAGAAGGACGAGGAAAGAATGAAGGAAAGAAAAACAGAAGAGGAAGGAAGGAAAGAAGGATGGAGGAGAGGAGAGGTCAGACACCCGACAGCAGCACTACATCGAGTGAGTGGATGGTGAGCGCCCCCACCTACCACAAAATTACTTGCTATTTTTTTCCTACAAACGCTTTTCTTCAATTTGGTCCTAAGATATTTCCTCATTATCTCTCCTGTTTTATTTTCGTTTTTTTTTTCCAAACGCTTTTATCAGTTTCGTGTCATTCCTTTAATTCTTCACCCATTCCCTTCAAACTTCGCGTCAAACTTGATACAATTGTTCCTTGGCCAATTTCCCTGAGGCATTTTCTTCTCGTTGTCGTCGTCGTCGTCGTCCTCCTCCTCCTCCTCCTCCTTCTTCTTCTTCTTCTTCTCTCCCCCCTCCCTCCCTCTTCTCTCTCTCTCTCTCTCTCTCTCTCTCTCTCTCTCTCTCTCTCTCTTTCTCTCTCAGGGCCTTTTCAGTGGATTTATGAGATCAGAAATTAACCCACATATAGTTAAATATTTTGGCATCCTGTATTCTTGTATGTTCTTACCCTAACATCTCTTCCTAAGCGATTTATTTTACATATTACACCTTTTTCTCCTGCATTACTTAAATATTGCAAAATCTCGATACTTTGCATAAATAACGTAAAAATGGATATTAGCCAGTCGTATCCTAAAATAAATCGCTATGGGTCAGGTGCTACGGAGAGTCACTAACCGATGAGAACACGAACCTAGGTCATTGTAGATTATGCACTCCCTTGACAATGCTGTTTTTTTTTTTTTTTTCCTGATTATTTTTCAACTTAGGCTTTTTTTTTTAATGGTGAGATATAATTTTGACATTTCCACGAACACCTATCCCTTTGCGATTTATTCTTGACATTACACTGCAGTAAAATCTTGTATATTATTAATTCCCATCTACACTGTCTATCATTCTATCTATACCCCGACTCCCTAATCCCGTAAACGGTGACCGCAGACAAAATGCCTCCAAGTCGCTCTGTCACCCATCATTTGACTGCTCTCCCCCAACTCGCACCCCGAACACCTATCCCTGTGCGATTTATTCTCGACATAACTGGTAAAATCTTGTATGTTATTAATTCCCTTCTACATTATCTATCGATCTGTCTATCTATAGCCCGACGCCCCAATCCCGCAGAGGGTGGCCGCAGACAAAACACCTCCATGTCGTTCTGTCCCCCGCCATTTCATTGCCCTACTCCCAGCTCACACCTCCCTCTCTCATATACCTCTCCACTCCATCCTTCCATCTCATCCTTGGCCTCTCCCTCCATCTCCTCCCCACCACCTCACTCACATACACTCTCCTCGTCAGTCCCTTCTACACATCTAAGTTAAATAATACGGCGACACAGCAATCATGAAATAAATAGTTATCGAATCCTTGAAGATGCTTAATTGCCTTCACGTGGTGGCACTCATATACCCAGGTGGCTCAACTTCCGGTTATACAGACGTCCCTCAACCACTTTCCTATCCCTCGAAAGGAAGAAGGTGGATTGCAAGGGAAGGTAGCCATACTAATGTCTCGCAAGATTAATAAGATCCATGAGAGGAAAACTAGAATAGATGAGGTGGAGAGAGGTGGTGGTGGCAATGCTAGTTCTCTGAGGCTTGTATAACACACTAGTATTAAATGTAAAGTAACAGGTGTGATGCAGATTAAAATACAGAGCTTTCCTAACCATGAGGGGTGTTATGGTGATAGTTTGGGCGTCCAAGGTCTTATCTACACACACACACACACACACACACACACACACACACACACACACACACACACATTTTGGCATCCTTTATACTTGTATATTCTTA
Organism: Coenobita brevimanus; assembly: GCF_032717465.1. NCBI lineage: Eukaryota > Metazoa > Arthropoda > Malacostraca > Decapoda > Coenobitidae > Coenobita > Coenobita brevimanus. The sequence continues at coordinate 44,430,735 of NC_136955.1, forward strand.
CCCTAACATCTCTTCCTAAGAGACTTATTTTGCATTTTACACCTTTTTGTCCTCTTCGGCATTACCTAGATATTATATTGATTGCTTTTATTTACACACACACACACACACACACACACACACACACACACACACACACACACATTCATCAACTCTAATTACCTTCCGACTGTGTGTGTGTGTGTGTGTGTGTGTGTGTGTGTGTGTGTGTGTGTGTGTATGTGTGTTTGTGTGTGTGTGTGTGTTTGTGTGTGTGTGAGGCGATATAGCTCCTCCACCCACTGATTTATTACACCTAAATCACCTCACAGCGTCATTAGAGGCAGACACATTAATTCCGCGTTGGGATGTGGCCATGTTGCTGGTCGCTAGAGAGAGGGACTGAAGTAATTTCCTGATGTGTTTAAGCAGAGATAGGTAAGTATGAAGCGACGTGTGGAATCTAGACGAAGTGGAGTGATAGGTCAGTGTGTAGTACGTGTGGAATATTGTGAGACGAAGTGGAGGGATAGGTGAGTGTGAAGCTACGTGTGGAATATTATTAGACGAAATGGAGATAGGTAAGTGTGGAGCTACGTGTGGAATATTATTAGAAGAAGTGGAGCGACGTGTGAGGGGCTTCAATGGTGAGGGAATGGAAGTGTGGCTGGTTCAGTTGGACAGACTTTGATTAGTGTCTCGTTCTGTCAATTTCTTTTTGCTTTGTAGACCCTACCGCACCCCATGTTAGGATAGGAAAGGAGGTGTGGGTGATGATGATGGTGGTGGTGATGGTGGTGGTGGTGGTGGCTGTGGTGGTGGTGGTGATGAACTTAATGCTGGAAGGTAGAAAAATAGCAAGATTATTTTCATATTATTTTGTGGCGATGCAGAAGGTCATTACAGAGATAGCCATTTTTTTTTTCTATGTCATGAAGAAATTCGTTGGCTCCTTCGTTTATAAAGGCTCCGACATGCTTGACTTGATCCTAATGGCGGCTCTCCACTTTGCTCGATCTCTAGCAGCCTCTCATTTCTGTCCCTTATTCCCGTCGTCCCTGGTCTTTGGTCTCCCTCCCGCAACTCTGCCCTCAGCGTTCACAGTTCCCATCCTCAGCACCCAATCGTCATCCTCCATCCTGTCCACATGTTTAATCCATCTCAGTCTACCCCATCTCATAACAAAACCGGTACATTCATATCCCATCCTTCATCTCAACTGCTAATTCTCAGGCCCACTCCCCCCCAGGCCTGTCGTTCAAGGACGCACTACACATCCATCTAATAGTTCTCATTTCTGTACGTTTGATCCTACGAATATCCTTTTCCTATACTGCCCAGGTCTTATTACCATAGAGCATCGCAGTCCTAACACACGCCGCTCACAAGGATCCCATAGCACGGAAGGAGAAATCTCTTAATGTCAGGAGGGACAACGACTCCCTAAGCATCTAGTCACCCAAACGTCAAATTAAGTAGCCTGGGAATAGCAAGAAGAATATAAGGAATGCATCACCGTAGTCTAGAGATCAACTTCTTTGATCAAAATCTTCCAAGCAACATCAGGGCGATAGGTAAAAAGAGAGTATAGAAGTAAATTATTTGCCACACCGTAACACGTCCATAAATACTCGACTAATTCCCCCTTTAGATGCCTTGAATGTTACCAGAAATATTGCACAAATAAATAACGATTTACATAAAGGGACTTGCAGATTCAGGCCCCTTTACCACGACACACAACCCTCCTACATACCCTTGCCTGCCAAAAGGTATAAACAAAAAAGTCATTTAGGAAAAGGAAAGGGGAAAAAAACTAAGGGGAAGATGATGGTGGGATGGGAAGGTAAGTTTAGAGCAAAGGAGCGGTGAAAAATATGGCACAGAACCCACGCCTTAAGTACTGTATCTGATAGTAAGCGTTTTCCAATGCACCCACACTCGCAAAACTTGGGTTGTGGTGGGGCTTGGTTTTGTGTGTGTGTGTGTGTGTGTGTGTGTGTGTGTGTGTGTGTGTGTGTGTGTGTGTGTGAGAGAGAGAGAGAGAGAGAGAGAGGCTAAACTTTTGTGGTCTGGGATATTGGTGGGTTTGGTTTTGTGGGGGAGAGCGTGTTATTGCGGTGGACCAGTGTGTGTGTGTGTGTGTGTGTGTGTGTGTGTGTGTGTGTGTGTGTGTGTGTGTTCTTAACTATCGGTACACATTTATTTGGAGGAAGAAGTTAGGGAAGTATACGACCACGAGGGAGGGTTGTGTATTGCCTCTCTCTCTCTCTCTCTCTCTCTCTCTCTCTCTCTCTCTCTCTCTCTCTCTCTCTCTCGGAAGAAATAAAACGAAGTATATGAGGGAACGCTATGAGCCACTCCAGACTGTGTATGGCAGAGAGAGAGAGACAACATAAGTTTTCCCCCTCTCTCTTCTTTCTTTACAGTCTTTCTTTAACTATCTTCTTGGTATAGTTCAAAGGGGAATATAAGAATCCACTTACACTAAGCCCCGAACCGAACATACACGCAAGCTATCCAGTCGTGTAGGATATATATCTGAATGCATTAGGTCTCGTATTATGCACCCCTTTCTTCATATACTCCTGTCTTTTTTCGCCACATGCACTCTAGTTGATACTGTAAATCCAAATGGCCAGGAAATAAACTAGCTAGGTACGTTTTTCTTATTAATTCTCCTCCCCAACCTTCATGACGGAGAGTTAACGAGAGAAGTACAGACAGATTCTAAAGTCTAGCGTAGAGGTACAAATTCTAATGTCTGTTCCTCTCTCTCTCAAAATCATCGCTGGATTGATAGAGGCTTGAGTGTGAGGTTCCGGAATAAGGTGTGCTCTCTCACTCATCCCTGGGTGATAGTGTGAGAGGGAGGGGGAGGCCAAGGATGAGATGGAGGGATGAAGAGGAGAGGTATATGAGAGAGGGGTGTGTGAGCTGGGAGCATGGCAGTGAAACGGCGGGGGACAGGCCGACATGGAGTCGATTCGTTTGTGGCCACCCCTTACGGGAATAAGGCGTCTGGCAATAGATAGATAGATAGATAGATGGTCTCACTTAAATATTAATAGATACAGTAGTGAGAAGAGGCAGGGGAGGCGAACGGATTATTGCATTTGATTGTACACTTTGGCTGCTGTGTGAATGTACTTAGAGAGAGAGAGAGAGAGAGAGAGGCAGGAAGTCACTGGATGCGCCTGTTTATCTTTATTTTTGTTTATTTTCCTTTAGCTGTGGTTTTATTGGAAGGAAAAATAAAGAAGAGTGTATGAGGGAGGGTTGTGTGTTGCGTCAGACCCATTGCGGCGAAGAGAAGGGGACGGGATGCTCTCTCTCTCTCTCTCTCTCTCTCTCTCTCTCTCTCTCTCTCTCTCTCTCTCATCAATCTATCTCTTCTGCTTGTCCTGTCTTATAAATCTGTCTAACTACTATTCTCCCTTTTGCATCGTCTCTCTCTCTCTCTCTCTCTCTCTCTCTCTCTCTCTCTCTCTCTCTCTCTCTCTCTCTCCTGTTAGGCCCGACCCTACGTGTGAGAGAGAAGGCGCCAGGATAAGTTTATTTTGTCTAATTAGAGAGAGAGAGAGAGAGAGAGAGAGAGTGTGTGTGTGTGTGTTTCTGTAGATATGTGTATGTATGACCATTGATGTGTGTGCGTGTATGTATGTCTATAGATGTGTGTGTGTGTGTGTGTGTGTGTGTGTGTGTGTGTGTGTGTGTGTATAAATGTGTGTGTGTATGCTTGTAGATTTGTGTGTATGTGTGTTTATAGATGTGTGTGCGTGTATGTATATCTTTAGATGTGTGTGTGTGTGTGTGTGTGTGTGTGTGTGTGTGTGTGTGTGTGTGTGTCTGTAGATGTTTGTGTGTATATCTATAGATTGTGTATGTGTGTTTATAGATGTGTGTGTGCGTTATGTTTGTCTGTAGATGTGTGTGTGTGTGTGTGTGTGTGTGTGTGTGTGTGTGTGTGTGTGTGTGTGTGTGTGTGTGTGTGTGTGTGTGTGTGTGTGTGTCTATAGATGTGTGTCTATGTCCACAGATTTTGCTCGAAAGGAGAAGTATATGAGGGAGGCTTGTGCGTTGCGCCAGAGTAAATGTGGCAGAGAGAGAGAGAGAGAGAGAGATAATGATATACTCTTTTTCTTTCCTTTTTTGTAATATAATTTCCATAACCATCGTTGCGCCTTTACCTGTAAGGGGAAAATAAGTCTATCAGAAATGGGTGTTACGCCAGTCCCTTGTGTGATAGATACGGAACCTGGATTTATCTATCAATCTATCTATCAGTCAGTCTATCTATCTATCTATCTAGTCTGTCTATCTATCTATCTATCTATCTAGTTTTTCTTCAGTCTTATTCTGTCACCGTTGCGTTATTGGAAGGCTAATTTTTAAATATAAAACTACATGATAAAAGGGTCCACGAGGAGAAGCCAAAAGCACTCTGAATACACTATCTATCTATCTATTGCCAGACGACTTAATCCCGTAAGGGGTGGCAACAAACAAATCGCCTCCATGTCGCCCTGTCCCTCGTCATTTCACTGCCCAGTGTATTCTCTAACCTATACTGCTTTCTCTCCGTGAAGATTGCTACGGTCTTTGCTATTAGAGGGACGCCTTCACGTGGTGGCACTGATATAACCCGGCGGGACTGCTAAAGTATGGGCTAATTTCAGCATTACTTATTGCTGCCTTGTTTTTTAGATCTGTCTACCTGTTGCCAGACGCCTTAATCCTGTAAGGGGTGACCACAAACAAATCGCCTCCATGTCGCTCTGTCCCCAGTCAGTTCACTGCCCTGCTCTCAGCTCACACCCCGCTCTCTCATATACCTTTCCACTCCATCCCTCCATCTCATCCTTGGCCTCCCCCTTCCTCTCCCCCCTTCCGCCTCACTGACATACACTCTCCTTGTCAGTCTCTCACTCTCCATCCTCTCCACATGGCCAAACCACCTCAGTGTGTTTCTCCTAACGCTTCCTATCACATCCACATCCACACGTCAACGCTCCTTCACTTCCTCATTTGTCAGTCTGTCTCTCCATGTGACTCCTCCCCTTCACCTCACTCACATACACTCTCCTCGTTAGTCTCGCTTTAATAATCCACAGAACAGGTACGCTAAGGACTCTAGCAGTTGAAGGAGTGGTATCAAATATTTCCTTCAATATGATGTTCCTAATTTCAAAAAAAAAAAAAAAAAAATCATTTCTATTCTACGCGTTTATGTTCAAAAATACGCAAAAAACGCTTAGAAAAAGACTAACTAGGAGAGTAGCATCAGATTTAACATAAGCAAAATCTGACAAATAACACTGCATACTGTTAGGGAAGATAACAATAAGTGAAGGAGCGTTGTGGTGTGGATGTGGATGTGATAGGAAGCGTTAGGAGAAACACACTGAGGTGGTTTGGCCATGTGGAGAGGATGGAGAGTGAGAGACTGACGAGGAGAGTGTATGTGAGTGAGGTGGAGGTGGGGAGAGGGAGGGGGAGGCCAAGGATGAGATGGAGGGATGGAGTGGAGAGGTGTATGAGAGAGGGGAGTGTGAGGTGGGAGCAGGGCAGTGAAATGGCGGGGGACAGAGTGACATGGAGGCGATTTGTTTGTGGTCACCCCTTACGGGATTAAGGCGTCTGGCAATAGATAGATATATAAACAGAATAAGATGATGTTTATGTTGGCATTTGAGTTCATTGTACTGTATACACTCAGAGGAGACACTGGACAGAGTGAACTGTTAACGATGAGGGAGCCAATCCATCCATTCATCCAATCCTTTTATCGCCCTGTCAGGATCGTAGGGACCCTGGGCTAGGCTATTCAGTCCCAGTATTAAGGGGAGGATGACCAGCCTCACCAACCCCTGAGAGGCATTACGTGAGCAATAAATTCCAACTCTCCCTCAGATATAACTTACTCATAAGGGCTCAGTCCGGTTGGAGGGTCTTGGCGCACTGAACCACCAGGCAATATTTCATTATATGGTTACCACCCAGCGTAGTAAATGGCTTCCTGGTTAACAAAAAACCATTTGGCTGGTCACTCAGCGTAGGGTCACCTGAAGGCAGCGCTACATCATATGTGTGGACAGTAGGCGCCCCCACCTAACACATACAACATCTCAAAGTTAACAAGAAATCATTTGGTTTGTCACACAATATAAAATAACCTGAAGGCATTAGTTCATCAAGTGAGTGGATGGTACGTTTCCCCACCTCCCACACACAGCCTTTCAACACTCAGAAATTAGCGCAGAAAACTTGCAGGAAAAAGTACAGGAAAAGTTGTTAATATGTGTAGTTAATTTTAGCATTAGTTCATCATGTGAGTGGATGGTACGCTGCCCCACCTACTGCACCTCACAAAGCCTTTCAACGCTCAGAAATTAATCGCAGAAAAGCACAGGGAAAGTTAATAATATGCGTAGTTAATTTTAGCATTAGTTCATCAAGTGAGAGGATAGTTAATTTTAGCATTGGTTCATCAAGTGAGTGGATGGCACGCTTCCTCACCTACCTCACACAACCTTACAACACTCAGAAATCAGCTCAGAAAAGGCACAGGAAAGTTGTTAATACGTGTAGGCCTAGTTAATTTTAGCATTAGTTCATCATGTGAGTGGATGGTATGTCTCATCTACCTCACACAGCCTTTCAACACTCGGAAATTAATTGCAGGAAAAAGTACAGGAAAAGTTGTTAATATGCGTAGTTAATTTTAGCATTAGTTCATCAAGTGAGTGGATAGTTAATTTTAGCATTAGTTCATCAAGTGAGTGGATGGTACGCTTCCCCACCTACCTCACAGCCTTTCAACGCTCAAAAATTAACGCAGAAAAAGTACAGGAAAAGTTGTTAATACGTGTAGGCCTAGTTAATTTTCGCATTAGTTCATCAAGTGAGTGGATGGTACGCTTCCTCACCTACCTCACACAGCCTTACAACACTCAGAAATTAGCGCAGAAAAGGTACAGGAAGAGTTGTTAAAATGCTTAGTTAATTTTAGCATTAGTTCATCTAGTGAGAGGATAGTTTATTTTAGCATTAGTTCATCAAGTGAGTGGATGGTACGTTCCCCCACCTTCCACACACAGCTTTTCAACACTCAAAAATTAGCGCAGAAAAAACACAGGAAGAGTTGTTAATATGCATAGTTAATTTTATTAGCCTTTTTTGGCCTCCTGAGTTGACGCCAAATTGTTGAGGTGTGGCCAGTTTTATGAGTAAAGTTTGACTGAGTTTGGCAGCGGTGTTTGGAAGGCCTGTGTGTGTGTGTGTGTGTGTGTGTGTGTGTGTGTGTGTGTGATGTATACTCTCTCTCTCTCTCTCTCTCTCTCTCTCTCAAAATCCTGCTGCCAAATTCGGTCAGGCTTTTCTCCTAAAATTGCCCAACAGTTCGACCGTTTGGCTTTAGTTCACGAAGATAAAGACACGAAGATAACTCCCACAACTTACCTGTCTCTCTCTCTCTCTCTCTCTCTCTCTCTCTCTCTCTCTCTGCGAGGTGTTCAAATAAATATAGAAGCAGTTTAGTTGATAATTAACCATCTCCTTCTAATTGACTTTTTATATTCTTCCCAAATTAAGGCCAGACAATATATATATATTTTTTTTTTGCTGCTTAAAATTCGTAGTCAAATTATTTACCCTTTTTTTTTCACGCCTATGGACCGTCACTCCCAGTCCTTCATGTATGCAACAGGTCAACTCTGGAACTGTCTTCCTCTCTGTAGTTCCAACTGCCTATGATCAGTCTTTCAAATCCAGTGTGTCCAGGCTTCTCGAAATGAACGGTTCTTGAATCTGGCTTTCTTGTCTTGTTTTTCTTTTGTTTTCTTCTTGGAGGGAACAATTTGCAGGCTCCTGGCGTTTGGTTCCTTCTTCCTTGCATAAAAAAATGAACTAATGACAATAATAATTTTCGTAGTATCTGGAAAAATCACTGAAGATAAAATATAACTTTGACATAACATCGAGTAATTGCTGGAAAATATTAGACAGAGTCGTAAATAAGGGAAATGATAAGCTTTTTCTCAAACACTGTCAAAAGATGGGCAGTTCTCGATATTCTACTTTTCTTATCTCTGGCAAAATGGAAGCATAATTTTGTTCAGCACGTCTGTCTGTCTGTCTGTCTATTGCCAGACGCCATAATCCCGTAAGGGGTGGCCATTTGACTTTGAGTTAGTTGTTTTACGGGGAGGGGCACTAACCCTCCACCAACCCACTTTTGACACGTTGGGGAACACGTATGGTTTGGTTAACTTTATATATTTTCAAAGCTGCTTTCACGTGACATTTTTCAGTTTTAAACGTGATTTGTTCTAAAACTGTCAGAAGAAAACAATTGTCAATATATTCAGCTTTCTTGCAAGTAGACAATTCCAATGTACTCGTATTTAATCCAATAGTTGAGTTAGACAGTGACGAGGCTTCGTATACTTCCAGAGCACTTCTTCATGACTAGCATTATATTCATGATAATCTATTGAGGTACAGTGCTAGCATAAGACACACAACGGCATGATGTTGATGATGATGATGATGATGATGGAAATACGGTTGATGATGATGGTGATGATAAATATGGTGATGATGATGGAAATACGGTTGATGATGATGATGGTGATGATAAATATGGTGATGATGATGGAAATACGGTTGATGATGATGATGGTGATGATAAATATGGTGATGATGATGGAAATACGGTTGATGATGATGATGGTGATGATAAATATGGTGATGATGATGGTAATACGGTTGATGATGATGATGGTGATGATAAATATGGTGATGATGATGGAAATACGGTTGATGATGATGATGGTGATGATGATGGAAATACCGTTGATGATGATGATGGTGATGATGATGGAAATACCGTTGATGATGATGGAAATGCTGTTGGTGATGATGGTGACGAATATAATGGAAGTTAGATTGATGATGATAATGATGATGATGATGATTATTACTAATTATTATTATTATTATTATTATCATCATCATCATCATCATCATCATTATTATTGTTATATTTTGGCTAAGGAAAAAAATTAATTACAAGCTAAACTCTTTTTCGACTTGCAGAAAAAATTGAAAAAAATATAAATGTCAAAAAATATAATAAGCCAAAGATTTTTATGGATTTTAACTTTATGATGTGAGACCAAATTATGGAGGTGTTAGTCAGGTTGAAGAGGAAAGTTGGAGAGAGATTTGGCAGCGGTGAGAGAGAGAGAGAGAGACAGAGAGAGATTAGTGAAACCCAGAACTAGAGAGAGAAAATTTTATGACAAGAAACAAACCCGTGTGTGTGTGTGTGTGTGTGTGTGTGTGTGTGTGTGTGTGTGTGTGTGTGTGTGAGAGAGAGAGAGAGAGAGATTATGACAAGACACACAGACCTGTCACTCACTCACTATTGGCTGTAACAGAAGATCAGAGGAGGTCCTAATTATCTATCTATCTATCTATCAGTCTGTCTGTTTATCTGTCTATCTGCATATCCGTCTAGCTATCTGTGTCTGTCTATTTTATCTATCTAGCTATTCGTCTATCTACTGCCAGACACCTTAATCGCGGAAGGGGTGACCACAAACGAATCGCCTCCATGTCACCCTCTCCTGCACCATCAGCCTGCCTTCCCTCCGCCTCACAGCTCTCTCTCCAATATACCTCTCCACCCCATCCTTCCCTCTCATCCTCGGTCTTCCTATCCTCATTCCTCCCTCTGCCCCACTCATATACACACTTCTAGTCAGTCTTTCATTCTCCATTATCTCCACTTGGTCAAAGGAGAGAGAGAGAGAGAGAGAGAGAGAGAGAGAGAGAGAGAGAGAGAGAGAGAGAGAGAGATTTTCAGGTGTATGTTAATAAAGAATACATTGCACTTTCCTATGTATGTAAGCTGTGGATGTGCGTGTGCTTGTACCTATGTACGTATTTATGCAGGTATGTAGGTAGGTAGGTAGCTTTGTATGTATGTATGTATGTATATGTATGTATGTATGTATGTGTATGTATGCATGACTGTATGTATGTATTTATGTAGGTATGTAGGCAGGAGGGTAGCTTTGTGTGTATGTATGTGCGTATGTGTGCATGTATAACTGTGTATGTATAGGTATGTATTTATGTATGTACACTATTATATGTCTATAGCATGTGCATGTATATATGTATGTATGTATGTATGCGTGTATGTAGGTAGGTAAGTAGGTAGGTAGGTAAGGGGACAGGCACAGTAGGTAGGTAGGTAGGTAGGTAAGGAGGTAGAGTTGATATGTAAGTTAGTATGTATGTATGTAAGTATGTATGCATGTACGTGTGTATGTATGTATGTACGCAAAACAAACTTGAAAACAAAACTCTCATTGTATCCGTTTCCAAGTACAAGGTCGTAAAATAAACACACACACACACACACACACACACACACACACACACACACACACACACACACACACACACACACACACACACACACACACACACACACACACACACACACACACGCAAATTACAAGAGAGAGAAAAAATGTATACACACACCTGTCATGAAACCACGCAACGCTAAGACGGACAAAAACAGTACACGCGAGCTGAGAGAGAGAGAGAGAGAGAGAGAGAGAGAGAGAGAGAGAGAGACAGAGACAGACAGACAGACAGAGAGAATAAAAGTTTGCCTAATATTCCACCTCTTCAGCTTTTCACTTTCCTTCTGGCTAATATTCCCAAGCTGAGTGAGGCTTGGTATGTTTCTCTCCCCATAGATAGTCACTCTGATACGTAGTAGTAGTTGTAGTGGTAGTAGTAGTAGTAGTAGTAATAGCAGTAGTCGCAACCCCAGGCTCATCTGAACGTGAACCAGGCAGTGAAGCAGCTCGGTTATATCAGTGCCACCACGTGAAGGCATCCCCAGCACCGATATTCTGCATCAGGGAGGAAAGTGACGGACCTGCCTTAAGTGTGAAATAAACGCAGCTTTCATCCTTAATTTTAAAAGTCACTTTTTACTCTAACTTGGCCTAAAATTACCATCTCTCCACCTTGAATGCTGAGCTGGAACTATAAATTAATACTAGAATTTGATCCTAGTCACAAAGAAGTGCCACGGAAAGTCTGTCTGTCCATCTACTGCCAGACGCCTTAATCCCGTAAGGGGTGGCCGCAAACAAATCACTTCTGTGTCACCCTGTCCCCCGCCATTTCACTGCCCTGCTCCCAGCTCACACACCCCTCTCTCATATACCTCTCCACTCCATCCCTCCATCTCATCCTTGGCCTCCCCCTCCCTTTCCCCCCTTCCAAGGGAAGTATGTAGAGCAATATCATCATCTTATTCCACTACTGAGATCTGTGAAAAAAGCTGCAAAAGGACGAACATCTGGGTCAAGGTAAAGTGGAAATAGTATAGCCATTTAGACTTTGATTCTTTTCAGTTTTCCTTAGGTTTGCAGGGTGTATTGGTAGCTGATTTTCGTTTGTGTGTGTGTGTGTGTGTGTTTTGTTTGTCCGGGAGTGTGTAGGTTAGGCTTGTTTTCGTAGTGTGAGGTTAGGTTAATTTGTCAGCATGTTAGGATTGGTTAGGTTGTGGTAGGGTAAGGCAGGTTAGAGAGAATGAATGGAAGCATGATCATTCTCTCTCTCTCTCTCTCTCTCTCTCTCTCTCTCTCTCTCTCACCCGTATTCACATGTAGTATGAATGTAAGGGGGACATTGGGTACAACTACATAATTATCCCTGAACATGGTACCACCCCGCCATTATGAGTTTCTCCCCCTAGCACCTCTTCCTTAGCGATTTATTTTAGAACCGGAGGGGTTAATATTAATTTGTATGTTATGCTGGGTATGGTGGCAGACTAATTTCACTGACACAGAAGAAAATGAGAAGTATAGGGCAAAATAAATCGCTAAGGAAAAGGTGTTAGGGAGCTTCCTTAACCGACGAGAACACGACCCAAGAATTACGATGGTGCTATCAGGGAAGGGCAGACTGGGGGTATGCATAGGAGAGTTACTATACTCCTTTCACGCTAACTTGGCCTCATAATTCCATCTCTACATCTTAAATACCGAGATGAAACAATACATATGCCTTAGAATATCATGCTAGTCACGAAGAAGTGCTATGGAAAGAATATAGAGCCTTGTTTACTCACTCTGCCACGGCTCTACAGAGAATCAGCTGCAATGGGCCAGGTTCAGGTGAAGGTACTATAGGGAGTCTCCTTAAACCACAGGCATATGGACGTTATAAAACTATCTATCTATCCATCTATCTATCCATAGCCCGACGCCCTAATCCCGCAAAGGGTGGCCGCAGACAAAACGCCTCCAAGTCGCTTCGTCACCCACCATTTGACTGCCCTCCCCGTAACTCACTCCCCCCTCCCTCATATACAAAACACCCCTTATAATACAGTCCTTAAAATGGCCCCTTCTATTACCCGGCTTTTTGCGCGGTTTATTAGTCTTATACACATATAGGGCAATGAAATGGCGTTGGACAGGGTGACATGGAGGCGATTTGTTTGTGGCCAACCCATTTCGGGATTAAGGCGTCTGGCGATAGATAGATAGACATATATACCCTCTTCACCTTAACTTGAGCCAGATTTTCGTCCTTTTAATGCTTAGTTCACGTAGGTTAGTGGATGAAGTACAATGCTACGGCTCTACATCCATTCCTTAGCACTACTTCGTGACTAGCATCATATTCTAGTGTTTACTGTTATATCTCAGTGCTCTAGATGGATAGGTGGTAATCTTGGACTCTATCTATCTATCTATTGTCAGACGCCTTAATCCCGTAAGGGGTGGCCACAAACAAATCGCCTCCACGTCGCCCTGTCCCCCGCCATTTCACTGCCCAGCTCCCAGCTCTCACACCCCATCTCTCATATATCTCTCCACTCCATCCCTCCATCTCATCTTCGGCCTCCCCCTCCCTCTCCCCCCTTCCACCTCACTCACATACTTTCTCCTTGTCAGTCTCTCATTTGGTCTCATTAGAGGAAAAAGAGTGTACTATTCAACTTAAGCAACTTGAAATGAACAAACTATATACTGTTCAGTACTACCCTTAAAATCTCTCTCTTTCTCTCTCTCTCTCTCTCTCTCTCTCTCTCTCTCTCTCTCTCTCTCTCTCTCGAGTTGCTGCACGGTCAATTAGTCACATACACAGGTAGTACAGGTGTCAAAGGGGGACAGAGCACACCTACATAATTAGCCCTAAGCATGGTAACTACTGTGGTATTATTAGCCTCTCTCTCTCTCTCTCTCTCTCTCTCTCTCTCTCTCTCTCTCTCTCTCTCACACACACACACACACACACACACACACACACACACACACACACACACACACACACACACACACACACACACACACACACGCTAAAGTTCTTTCACCTTAACTTGGCCCAGAATCTCGTCTTTCTCCCGATTACTTTCCGGGGGTCAATAAGAGAAGACAATAAATTAACAGACCTACATCCTTCTCATAGCACTTCTTCGTGACTAGCATCGTGTTCTAGGCTGGACTGTTACAACTCAGAATTCAAGATGGGGAGACGGCAATTTCTACGCCTAGTTAGGGTGAACAGACTATAGACAGAGATGGAGATTTTCGACCTTTTGTAGCTTATTTCCTGTTACATAGTGGCAGAATAAGACAATACTATAGCACTATATCATCCCCAGAGCACTTCTTCGTGACTAGCACCCTATTCTAGCCTCGTCCCAATACTACAAAGCTCAGTGGCTGAATAATACTATGGCTCTACATCCCTTCCATAGCACTTCTTCGTGACTAGCATCCCTTGCGTGGCACTTCTTTATGACTAACACCCTTTCCATAGCACTTCTTCGTGACTAGCATCCTTTCCATGGCACTTCTTCGTGACTAGCATCCTTTCCATGGCACTTCTTCGTGACTAGCATCCTTCCCGTAGCACTTCTTCGTGACTAACATCCTTCACATAGCACTTCTTCGTGACTAACATCGATCCCGTAGGATTTCTTCGTGACTAACATCCTTTACATAGCACTTGTTCGTGACTAACATCCTTCCCTTAGCACTTCTTCGTGACTAGCATCCTTTCCATAGCACATCTTCATGACTAACATCCTTTCCATAGCTCTTTTTCGTGACTAACATCCTTTCCATAGCACTTCTTCGTGATTAGCATTCTTCCTGTAGCACTTCTTCGTGGCTAACATCCTTTCCATAACACTTCTTCGTGACTAACATCCTTCCCGTAGCACTTCTTCGTGACTAACATCCTTCCCGTAGCACTTCTTCGTGACTAACATCCTTCGCATAGCACTTCTTCGTGACTAACATCTTCGCATAGCTCTTCTTCGTGACTAGCTTGGTGTAAACAGAGCACTTTTAGGTCAGGTTAACGTAAAAAGAGTACAGTACAGCTACAGAGGGTACATTGGGTACAGGTACAGAAAAAACCCTAAGTATGTTAAGCACGCACGAATGATGAGATACACACACACACACACACACACACACACACACACACACACACACACACACACACATCCTTGACTGTAACAATGATACTTATTAGGGAAGGGTGAAGTGTATTAGGGAAGGGTGTAGTGTACTAGGGAAGGGTGTAGTGTACTAGGGAAGGGTGTAGTGTACAAGGGAAGGGTGTAGTGTACTAGGGAAGGGTGAAGTGTACTAGGGAAGGGTGTAGTGTACTAAGGAAGGGTGAAGTGTAGTTTAGGGAAGGGTGTAGTGTACTAGGGAAGGGTGTAGTGTACTAGGGAAGGGTGTAGTGTACTAGGGAAGGGTGAAGTGTACTAGGGAAGGGTGAAGTGTACTAGGGAAGGGTGTAGTGTACTAGGGAAGGGTGAAGTGTACTAGGGAAGGGTGTAGTGTACTAGGGAAGGGCGAAGTGTAGCTCATTCCTGGCATGTGGAGGGTGTGTAATACGTAAGAGGCTTGTTGGACCTCAAGGAACGGGCTGTGAAACTTATGGCCAGAGTTCTATCCGTCTATCTATCTATTGCCAGACGCCTTAATCCCGTGAGGGGTGGCCACAAACAAATCGCCTCCGTGTCTCCCTGTCCCCCGCCATTTCACTGCCCCGCTTCCAGCTCACACACCCCATCTTTCATATACCTCTCCACTCCATCCCTCCATCTCATCCTTGGCCTCCCCCTCCTGAGTTATGACCAAAATAAATAGAGTCAGACGATTATACCGACTGAGGCATGCGTTTTCGTCCGTTAAGGTCCCTAACACCGCTTCATATGCGATTTATTCTATTATATTTAACAGTGTGCTTGGATTTTGATGTTATACTATCTATATTAAAGGCAGAAGTAGCAATCGGAAGCGTGATCTTTGGGTTCTCTCCAAACCATAACAGTGGCAAAAGGAACACGATGTTAACTTTTTGTCCATACTGAGGGAAGCCTGACTCATATGACAACAAATGTGGGGCTCAATTTTTATCCCGGTTTGGACATGTGGAGAGGATGGGGGATGATAATTGGGTGAGGAAGGTGAGAAGTGTTAATATTGGGGGTGGGGTTGTGAGGGGTAGACCGAGAAAGACATGGGACGAGGTCATTAAGTGTGACCTCAGGGTTAAGGGACTGAACAGGGAGGCTGCAATGGATCGTGCAGCGTGGAGAGCCGCCATTAGGTGACCAAGGCCGACGCACGCAAGCATGTTAGAGCCTTTAAAAACGAAACGAAACGAACCCACTTTACAACCAAACTAATGTTCATAGCATATTTTTAACGAGGGGCTTGAGAGAACGATTTTGCGATATCAGTGTCAGCTCACCGCAAATGTAGCAGGTAGAATTCGGATTATTGTTTTTAATAACAGAACGAAGGAAGGAAAAACAAATGAATTAAAAAATATTATTTGTACAGTTTCTGGGCATTATGATGGTGGAGGGGGTATCAGCACAACACGAATACACAAAAGCACAATCTGTTAAAAGAGTGGAAAAGACACTGTTTACACACTGAGTTCTAGCCTCCAACTGACTGAGAACTGCTACTCGTGTTTGTGCATGCCCTTGGTGACTCATTTATCTAGGCTTGTACTCTCAATAAGAAGCTACTGCACGTCACAAACAATGAAAATAGTTGTGTTTGTTAACCTTTTTGTTTCATATGCTCCGTAGTGCACTGGTACACATACACTCTACGTATGATATGCGAGTGTACTGGAACAAACAAAATATGAATGATAGAGAAATTCTGAAAACATATATGGATTTAGCGTGCAGTAATACATAAGAAAAAGATATTATTATTCATGAGACAAAATCTTCGTTGACAAGTGCTATCTTTCTATCTATTGCCGGATGTCTTAATCCCGTACAGGGGTGGCCACAAACAAATCGCCTCCATCTCGCCCTGTCTCCTACCATTTCACTGCCCTTTCCCCAGCTCACACATCTTTCATATACCTTTCCACTCCATCCCTCCATCTCATCCTCGGCCTCCCCCTCGCTCTCCCCCCTTCCACCTCACTCACATACACTCTCCTCTTTAGTCTCTCACTCTCCATCCTCTCCACATGGCAAAACCACCTCAGTGTGTTTCTCCTAATGCTAAAATTCTCTGTATTATTTATAGTTTCCTCTGTAATCATCTGGGGAGCGAACATCACCACCTTTATAATTATTGCAGAGATTATTTCAACATCAGTATTAACAGGGGAAATATTTGTGTTTCATCATTAATTTGGGATATTTTCTTACAATTTCAATATTAATATCTTGGAGAAGTGAGTTATTTGAGAGGAGCCTGTGGAGTCATATGGAGAGACAGACTGACAAATGAGGAAGTGAAGGAGCGTTGTGGTGTGGATGTGGACGTGATAGGAAGCGTTAGGAGAAACACACTGAGGTGGTTTGGCCATGTGGAGAGGATGGAGAGTGAGAGACTGACGAGGAAAGTGTATGTGAGTGAGGTGGAGGGGCGGAGAGGGAGGGGGAGGCCAAGGATGAGATGGAGGGATGGAGTGGAGAGGTATATGAGAGAGGGGGATGTGAGCTGCGAGCAGGGCAATGAAATGGCGGAGCACAGGGCGACATGGAGGCGATTTCTTTGTGGCCACCTCTTACGGGATTAAGGCGTCTGGCAAGAGAGAGAGAGAGAGAGAGACAGACAGACAGACAGACAGAGAGAGAGAGAGAGAGAGAGAGAGAGACAGACAGACAGACAGACAGAGAGAGAGAGAGAGAGGGAGGGAGGGAGAGAGTTCATCACGATAATATTACACAGACTATATCACAATTAGGATAGAGAATATTTCGATTTCAATATTACTGAGATTTTTTGAGTTCACATTATGTGGGTGAGTATTAAATTCATTATTATTATTGTTATTATTATTATTATTACTCTTGTTATCATCATCATTATTATTATTATTATTATTATTATTATTATTATTATTATTATTACTACAACTACTACTACTACTAACAATAACAATAACAATAATAATAATAATAGTAGCAGTAGTAGTAGTAGTAGAAGTATTTGTTATTATTATTATTATTATTATTATTATTATTATTATTATTATTATTATTACTACTACAACTACTACAACTACTACTACTTGTACTACTACTAACAATGACAATAATAATAATAATAATAGTAGTAGTAGTAGTAGTAGAAGTATTTATTATTATTATTATTATTATTATTATTATTATTATCATTATTAATATATTATTATTATTATTATTATTATTATTACTACTACTACTACTACTACTACTACTACTATTATTATTATTATTATTATTATTATTATTATTATTATTATTACAGCTACACTACTATCATTATTTGTACCACTTTCGTCCTTATAAGGGAGATCATTCCAGTCTTGTAAACTATAGGATAAACACTACTTCAGTTCAGATTATTTTCTTTGGCTTATAAGAAGAGGATGGAGAGTGAGAGACGAACTAGGAGAGTGTATGTGAGTGAGGTGGAGGGGGGAGAGGGAGGAGGAGACCGAGGATGAGATGAAGGGATGGAAAATGGAGGTATTTGAGAAAGGGGGGTGTGAGCTGGGGGGAGGGCAGCGAAATGGCAGGGGACAGAGCACTATGGATGCGACAGAGAGATATATGAAAGAGGGAGGTGTGTGTTGAGGGAAGGGCAACGAAATGGCAGGGACAGGGCGACATGGAGGCGATTTGTTTTTGGCCACACCTTAGCGAAATGGCAGGGGACAGGGCGACATGAAAGCAATAGAGAGATATGATTATGATTGATGGAGGTGTGAGTTGAGGGGAGGGCAGCGAAATGGCAGGGGACAGGGCGACATGGAGGCGATTTGTTTGTGGCCACCCCTTCCTAGATTAAGGCGTCTAGCTATAGATAGATAGAAGGGAACTCTTATACCACTGCCAAGACACTAAGATGGTGCCTAATCCCCCCCGTCCTATAAATCTCCCTAATCCTTACGTTAATCTTAAGGAGCTGGAACACTAAGAGGGAAGAGGGTTAAAAAAGGTCAAAGAAAATACTCAGGTCATCTAGATATTTTTTGGAGAGACCTAGCATTAATTTCTCCAGTATTAGAAATATTGGCTTAATTTGTAGTTTCTGTCTATCTACTGCCAGACATCTTAATCCCGTAAGGGGTGGCCACAAACAAATCGCCTCCATGTCGCCCTGTCCCCCGCCATTTTACTTCCCTGCTCCCAGCTCACACCCCCCTCTCACATATACCTCTCCACTCCATTCCTCCATCTCATCCTCGGCCTCCCTCTCGCTCTTCCCCGCTCCACCTCACTCACATACACTCTCCTCGTTAGTCTCTCGCTGTCCATCCTCTCCACATGGCCAAATTATCTCAATGCGTAACCAATACTGTCATTCAGAAATTTTTTACTACTACTGCTATCAGGCTGTATTTCATAATTTTACTGTCATCAAGAAAAAGTGAAGTGGCATTGGACAGGGTGACAAGGAGGCGATTTGTTTGTGGCCACCCCTTACGAGATTGAGGGGTCTGGCAACAGAGAGAGAGAGAGAAGAAAAATTCACAGTTTCACCATTAATGCTGTTAGTAAGAGAGAGAGAGAGAGAGAGAGAGAAAGAGAGAGAGAGAGGGGGGGGGGAGAGAGAGAGAGAATTTACAGTTTCACCATAAATACTGTTGGTGAGTAATATTTTCACTATTATTTTCGTTAGTGGCGACCGTCATCCACTCACTTGATGTAGTGCTGCCTACATCTTCCTTAGCCTTTATCATTCATTTTCTGTGCCTGTCCTCCTCTCTTCCTATTTATCCCATCTTTCCTGTCACTTCTTATTGCTTTTCTTTCCTTTACAGGTGGCTTTACATTGAGTGACAAGCCAAATGGTTTCCTGTAAGCCAAGAAACCATTTTTCAACGCTGGGTGGTAACCATATAACCAAACCATATGTGCTCCCTACGTGTCAACAAGTGGGTTGATGGAGGGTTAGTGCCCCTCCCCGTAAAACAAGTAACTCAAAGTCAAATGGCCACCCCTTACGAGATTATGGCGTCTGGCAATAGATAGATAGATAGATAGATTTTCGTTGAGATATTACACAGTCACTTCTACACTAATACTACAATCAGATATTGTTTCACCCTTTCACTACGACAGTCACCGAGTATTTATCACAGTTTTACTAATATTGCTATCAGAGTATTTCACCGTGTCACTAGTAATATCAATAAAAATCTATTTATCTATCTATCTATAGCCCGACGCCGTAATCCCGCAAAGGGTGGCCGCAGACAAAACGCCTCCAAGTTGCTCTGTCACCCACCATTTGACTGCCCTCCCCCCAGCACACTCCCCCCTCCCTCGTATACCTCTCCACTCCATCCCTCCACCTCATCCTCGGTCTTCTCCTCCCTCTCCCTCCCTCCACCTCACCTACATACACCCTCTTAGTCAGTCTTTCATTCTCCATTCTCTCCACATGTCCAAACCACCTCAGTGTGTTCTCCTAATTCTCTCAATAGAAATAGTTTACTAATATTCCTATCATTATATTTCACCTTTTCACTAATAATATCAATAAGAAGACTCACTGTTTTACTAATACTGATAAGAGAGAGATTCAGTTTCACTACTAGTTTCACCGGGAATATTTCTGTTTCCCTGTTACTACTGTTAGAGAGGGTTTCACTGCTTCACTACTAATATCCTAGAGAGTAATATTCCGTGTCACTAATATTGCTATCAGAAATTATGTGAGTTTTCCCGTTCTATATAGAGATGGTTTTGGTTCCACTACTACTATTTCTATCCCTGTTTTGATGGAGATGTCTTTGGTTTCACTACTACTATTATATACTATCTCTGGTTTTGGTTTCACTTCTACTATTTCTATCTCTGTTTTGACGAGATGTCTTTGGCTTCACTACTGCAATTACTATCTCTGTTTTAATCCCATGTTTTTTGGTTTCACTGTTATTTCTAAAGCTTATTTCACCGTTACACTGCTACTGTGATAGAGATTTATAACTCTCACTACTATTTCTGTGAGAGTAATATTTCTGTGAGAGATTATTTCACCATCTCACTACTAATGTCATCTTTTTTTCTTCTTCTTTTAATAGACGTTATTTATTTATTCATTTTTTTTTACGTGTCCGACTCTGGGCAAAAAGTTTCAGGGGCTATTCCCAAGTCCCAGTAGTCCTCCACATGTCACCACTTCGGCACTAACACCCACCATCCATATTGAATACATGCTAGGGCTGTCTCATACAGGACTGGTGTATTACAAAGAGTATTTAACAATGTCACTAATACTGCTGTCAGATATTATTCCGCTGTTTCAGTACTGTTTCTGTCGAGTTATTTTTTTACCGTTTCACTACAAATGTCAGGAATATTTCACAGCTTCACTAATATTACTGTAGATTAAATATTTACACTGAGGTTTTTTGTCTTTCTCACTGCCACTGGAGATTTTTCACTGGTGGAGGAAGGGGAGGCTGAGGATGAGGTGGAGGGGTGGAGTGGAGAGGTATATGAGAGAGGGGTGTGTGACTGGGAGCAGGGCGGTGAAATGGCGGGGGACAGGGCGACATGGAGGCGATTTGTTTGTGGCCACCCTTTACGGGATTAAGGCGTCTGGCAGTAGATAGATAGATAGACTTTCACTATAAATGAACAAGTTTCTGTTGCACTATAGCTACTTGGGAGATTAGTTCAGTTTCACCGTTAATACTGTTTCACCATTACTGTTTCACCATTACTGTTTCACCATTACTGTTTCACCATTACTGTTTCACCATTACTGTTTCACCATTAATACTGTTTCACCATTAGTACTGTTTCACCATTAATACCGTTTCACCATTACTGTTTCACCATTAGTACTGTTTCACCATTAGTACTGTTTCACCATTAATACCGTTTCACCATTACTGTTTCACCATTAATACTGTTTCACCATTAATACCGTTTCACCATTACTGTTTCACCATTAGTACTGTTTCACCATTAGTACTGTTTCACCATTAATACCGTTTCACCATTAGTACTGTTTCACCATTAATACCGTTTCACCATTACTGTTTCACCATTAATACTGTTTCACCATTACTGTTTCACCATTAATACTGTTTCACCATTACTGTTTCACCATTTATACTGTTTCACCATTACTACTGTTTCACCATTACTGTTTCACCATTACTGTTTCACCATTAATACTGTTTCACCATTACTGTTTCACCATTACTGTTTCACCATTAATACTGTTTCACCATTAATACTGTTTCACCATTAATACTGTTTCACCATTAATACTGTTTCACCATTAATACTGTTTCACCATTACTGTTTCACCATTAAGACTGTTTCACCATTAGTACTGTTTCACCATTAGTACTGTTTCACCATTACTGTTTCACCATTAATACTGTTTCACCATTAATACTGTTTCACCATTACTGTTTCACCATTAATACTGTTTCACCATTACTGTTTCACCATTTATACTGTTTCACCATTAATACTGTTTCACCATTACTGTTTCAGGGATTACTTTTGCCTCACTTTGACCGGGAAACTTCTGGCATTTCACAGTTTCACTATATTAAGTACCTCATCTTCACTACTGTTACTAGAGAAGGTATTGCATTTCCGCTTTCATTTCCACTCATTTCCACTTTGATTTTTAGCATTGCATTTCCACATTCCCACTCATTTCCACCTTGATTTTCAGTATTTCATTTCCACTTTGATTTTTCATTTCCACTCATTTCCACTTTGATTTTTTGTATTTCATTTCCACTTTGATTTTTCATTTCCACTTTGATTTTTCATTTCCACTTTGATTTTTCATTTCCACTCATTTCCACTTTGATTCTTAGTATTTCATTTCCATTTTTATTTTTAATTTCCACTCATTTCCACTTTGATTCTTAGTATTTCATTTCCACTTTGATTTTTAGTGTTTCATTTTCATTTCCACTTTGATCTTTCATTTCTACATTGATTTTTAGTGTTTCATTTCCACTTTGATTTTTCATTTCCACTTTGATTTTTCATTTCCACTTTGATTTTTAGTATTTCATTTCCACTTTGATATTTAGTATTTCATTTCCACTTTGATATTTAGTATTTCATTTCCACTTTGATATTTAGTATTTCATTTCCACTTTGATCTTTCATTTCTACATTGATTTTTAGTATTTCATTTCCACTTTGATATTTAGTATTTCATTTCCACTTTGATTTTCAGTATTTCATTTCCACTTTCATTTTTCATTTCCACTCATTTCCACTTTGATTATAGTATTTCATTTCCACTTTGATTATCAGTATTTCATTTCCACTTTGATTTTCAGTATTTCATTTCCACTTTGATTTTCAGTACTTCATTTCCACTTTGATATTATTTCATTTCCACTTTGATTTTCAGTATTTCATTTCCACTTTGATTATCAGTATTTCATTTCCACTTTGATTTTTAGTATAGCATGGTAGAGTTCGCAACACACTTTCCTTAGCGAATTATTCTCCTAATTACACTTTGTATATTAAGTGGCTTTGGTAATTCCACAACACACTTTCCTCAGCGATTAATTCTCTCAAACCTTGTATAATTAGTGGCTTTGGTGAGTTCGCAGCAGTGTTTCTTAAGTGATTTATTCTCCTGATTACATGTGGAGAGGATGGAGTGTGAGAGACTGACGAGGAGAGTGTATGTGAGTGACGTGGAGGGGGGAGAGGGAGGGGGAGGCCAAGGATGAGATGGAGGGATGGAGTGGAGAGGTATATGAGAGAGGGGGGTGTGAGCTGGGAGCAGGGAAGTGAAATGGCGGGGGACGGTGACATGGAGACGATTTGTTTGTGGCCACCCATAACGGGATTAAGGCGTCTGGCAATAGATAGATAGATGATAGGTTGCTTTAGAAATTTCGCAACACACCTCCTTATTGATTTATTCTCAAACTTGCATCTTCAGGGGCTTTAGAATTTCGCAACACATTTCCTTAGCGATTTATTTTCCCACTTACCCCTTAAATGGCTTTAGAATTTCGCAACACACTTTCCATAGCGACTTATTCTCGTACACACCATAGCAGTTTCTTGTATGGAGACGGAGGACAGCACAGAAATAGATCTCAGGTCTCAATCTTTTTCTTTCCGGAAATCTCAAAATTACTTCCCATATATATTGATTTTTTCACAAAGTTTGCATCAGTAACAAATGAGAAAATAATGAGGTTTAATAAGCAGAGTGAGTCGTTAAGGAGAATGCGATACGTATTACTCACAACTATTGGAAATCAGACGACTTTGGCCCTTATTACAGATGGCATGAGAGGTCCCCTAACACATCCTTTTTAGCAACTTATTTGGCTTATTTTTAACCTTCTGTTGCATGGTCTTGGATTTGTATTCTCGTTAGGTTAAAGAAGCTCCTTAACACCCCTTCCTTACCGATTTATTTTTGGATATGGCTGGTTAATATCCTTCTGTACGAATCTTATGCATAATATGGTGGTATTGGAAGGCTTTACGTAAGCAGAAGAGGGAAGTAAGGTGTAAGACAAAATAAATCGCATAGGAAAAGGAGTTAGGAAGCTTCCTTAACCATCGAGAATTCAGGTCTTGGTATTGTTTTAATATTTACACAGTTCTTATTAATAACATTCAGCAAGATATTGAGGGGGAGAGGGAGGGAGAGGCCGAGGATGAGATGGAGGGATGGAGTGGAGAGGTATATGAGGGGGGGGGGGATTGAGCTGGGAGCAGGGCAGTGAAATGGCGGGGGACAGGGCGACATGGAGGCGATTTGTTTTTGGCCACCCCTTACGGGATTAAGGCGTCTGGCAATAGATAGAAAGATAGATAGATAGATAATGAGGCACAATGTCCTGAATAAATCGCTGAGACAAAGGCATTACGGAATTCTACTATCATTAAATGACACAGCTGTATTGTGATTTCTTTCGGTAATTTCTCAACAGCTTTTCCTCAGCGATTTATTTTCCACATGACACCCTAGTATCCTGTTGTTATGCTGCTGACCCAAACTATGGCATTGAATAAACACTTGGATAACGAGAGAGAGAGAGAGAGAGAGAGAGAGAGAGAGAGAGATGCGGTAGACTTCATTAAGCTCCTCACTGTCAAGGGTGTTCCTAAGTTGAACAGGAAGTTTAATAATAATAATCATCATCATCATCATCATAGATAATAAATAATAATAATAATAATAATAATAATAATAATAATCCCGCTTCATTAGCAAGTTAATTAGCTTGACCTCTATTACTGTAAATGCTGTTCGTTGGTTTTCTCATTATCATGCATTTACATTTTTTCCCATGCTCTCTGGACCATACTTTACCTGTGTGAGGAAGAGGAGGGATGGTACAGACGATGATGATGATGATGATAATAATAATAATAATAATAATAATAATAATAATAATAATAAGTCAAAATATAAATAATAATAATAATAATAATAATAATAATAATAATATTGTATACAGAGAGAAATTACCTCCACCAACTCCAAACAAAGGTATTTCTCATTGGTCTTTCCTCTTTCCTGTTAGACGAATGCTTTTACAGTCTCACATGGTCAGTTAACTCTACGGCCTTAGTCTGCCATGCTTCACAGTCTCAGAGAGCCCATACCTCCGCCAGCGTTAATAAGATGTGTGTTTCAGTTCCTCTGTCTTACCAGGCGACTCACAAAGTTAATTCTACTGTCTTTTTCTACCCTGGTATCGAGTTTCAGAGACTGCATACCACCACCAAACCCACTAAAGCCTATGATTTATTTTTGCATCCGGGTCTACCTCACTATCTAAGCACTTCTTCCTTGACTCACCGCCTACCTGCACGCATTTGATTGAAATTCGAAAAAAGAAAAAAAATGATATATATTTTACACAGAGAAGCATCAAACAGACACGGGTGAATATAATACCTTGGTTCAGCTTCTCAGGCGGAGGCAAAAGTGTCTTGGCTGGACTGAGAGAGACTCGTGAAAGTGCACTGAGCAGTGTTAAGTAGTTGTAGTAGTAGCAGTAGTAGTAGTAGGAGGAGGAGTTGTAGTAGTAGTAGTAGTGGTAGCAGTAATGATAGTAGCAGTAATAGTAGTAGTTGTAATAGTAGTAGTGGTAGTAATAGTAGTAGTAGTTGTTGTAGTAGTAGTAGTTGTTGTAGTAGTAGGGTAGCAGTAGTAGTAATTGTACTAGGAATTCAAAGACCAATATGTGAGTGACAAGGTAAAGACATGGGTAGAAGAAATTCATACACTATCCAGCCACGTAAAAACAGAACCCCATGCAGCATACAGTACATTTACCTATGGTGTAAAGCACAAGTGGACCTTCGTGATGAGAACCATACCAGACATCGAGTTGCTGCTACAACCACTGGAGGATGCAATCAGGGATTCATTCCTCCCATCTCTAACCAATGGACACATCCCCACACCAGAAGAGAGGGACCTTCTAGCACTACCACCCAGGATGGGAGGCCTTGGCATTATAAATCCAGTAGCCGTGGCAAGCTATGAACACAGAAATTCACTCAGGCTCACCGAATCCTTGTCACAGAAGATCTGCGCCCAGGTTGAGACGAGTGAAATCGACCACCAAAGGCAGAAAGACATAAAGACACAGATAAGCAAGGAGCGTGAAGCAAGACAAAAAGACCAACTGCATCACATAATCGAACATCGAACACCGGACCAGTGCAGAAGAGCTGAAATTGCACAGGAGGTTGGGGCATCGAACTGGCTGACAACCCTGCCTCTCAAGGCAAAAGGCTTCCACTTCAACAAACACGAATTTATTGACGCCATAGCCTTGAGATATGGGTGGCCAATAGAGAACCTACCTCAACACTGTGCCTGTGGCACTGCCTTTGATGCAAACCAGGCAATGGTATGCAAGAAGGGAGGCTTTGGTTGCATCCGACACGATGAAGTACGCGACCTCACTGCCAAAATGTTGCAGGAAATATGCCATGATGTCACGATTGAGCCAGCTCTGCTACCCCTGGACGGCGAGCACTTCACCTACAGAACAGCAATCACATCAAATGATGCAAGAGTGGATATCAGTGCTGCAGGTTTCTGGACACGTGGGCAGAGGGCGTTCTTGGACATCAGGATATATGATCCTATGGCAGCATGTCATCGTGAACTGTGTTGCGAGGCTGTACGCAAGAGGAATGAACAAGGAAAAGAACAGAAACTATCAAGGAAGGATCCAATATGTGGAGCACGGTCGATTCACTCCCCTTGTGTTCACAGCATCAGGTGGGATGGGTCCAGAGGCGGTGAGATTCTACTCGAGACTGGCAGAGGTTCTTTCTGAGAAGAAGCGTCAACCGCAGAGTTCTGTTATGGCCTGGATGAGATGTCGACTGTCATTCTCCCTCGTGAGGTCTGCTCTGCTATGCCTCAGGGGCACAAGATCATCAGCCCTCAGGCCTGTCTCTCTGGCGGGTATGGATTACGAAGCTACAGTGGTCGAGAGTCGCATAGACCAGCGACTCCAATAGTTTAATGTCTTTATTTATGCTGTAATATCAATAAATATAAAATAAAGCAATAATAGTAATAGTAGATGGTTGGTCAGCACAGCCGTTGGCGTGCTTGGGGCCAACGGATTGTAATATGAGGGTTAGTGTTAACCTTCACATTACAACTCCAAATGGTGAACTGTATTAGCAAGGTTGGTGCAGATCTTCACATTATAATTCCCCAGTGGATGGAGGTGATGTTTTGGGGAAAAAAGGTAGTTGCAGTAGTAATAGTAGTAGTAGTAGGGGTAGTAATAGTAATTGTAGTAGTAATAGTAGTAGTAGTAAAAGTAGTAGTAGTAAAAGTAGTAGTGGTAATAGTAGTAGTAGGAGTAGTAGTAGTAATTGTAGTAGTAGTAGTAGTAGTAAAAGTAGTAGTAGTAGTAAAAGTAGTAGTAGTAGTAGTAGTGGTGGTATATGAGAGGCTGAACTTCACTCTTATTATACACACTATTCCACATTTTCACAGCCATTACTGGTAGTGACGATAGCTCATTGTCACTTAGATTGTCACTTTCACTGTTAGTAAAATTTGAGATTATTTCAGCTTTACCTCTCGCTGTTATAATAATTCTGCTTCACAGTTATTATGGTAAGTGGTAGGTGGTGGCGACCATCATCCACTCACTTGATGTAGTGCTGCCTACTTCTTCCTTCACCTTTATCATTCTTTTTCTGTGCCTGTCCTCCTCTCTTCCTATTTCTCCCATCTTTCCTGTCACTTCATATTGCTTTTCTTTCCGTTACAGGTGGCTTTACATTGAGTGACAAGCCAAATGGTTTCCTGTAAGCCAGGAAACCATTTACAACGCTGGGTGGTAACCATATAACCAAACCATACGTGCTCCCTACGTGTCAAGTGGGTTGGTGGAGGGTTAGTGCCCCTCCCTGTAAAACAAATAACTCAGAGTCAAATGGCCACCCCATACCGGATTATGGCGTCTGGCAATAGATAGATAGATATTGCGAGATTATTAGTACTGCTACTACTACTACTACCACTACTACTACTACTACTGCCACCACCACCACCACTACTGCTAACACTTTGCGAGATAATTTCAGTTTTTACTATTATTATTATTATTATTTTTTTCACAGCCTCACAATTGGGAGGAAGAATATTTCACACTGTAACGCAAAATAAGACAGGTATTATGAAAACAAAGTTGAATTTTATCTAACGGAGAAAAATGTCATATTACTATAATAATAATAAAAATAATAATAATAATAATGTCATCAAAGGAACAACTGTCTTCCCAATCGCGTCCAAAGAATATTTATAATTGGCGAAATACAGTGAAAACCCCCATCCTTCATCGTGCGTGTTTCAGATGCTTCGAGTCTTCCGCTGTGTATTCGTCAGACTTGGGAAGTTACGTGTGTCCCTGTAAGATTATTGAGGACTCCTGCCACATAAAGCCAGCTGAGGGAAGGGGAGTGGAGAGTTAAGAATGAGCTGACCACAGAGAAGGATTAAATTATGTGGACGAAAATCAACAGAGGAAGATACAGGAAGGAGGTATGGAAGTGAAGCGTTTCGGAGTCTCGAAGCCAAACTTGAACTTAACCAAAATATACCTATGTTAACCAGTCGTAAATCAAACCTAACCTAGCCAAACGTAACCTATTCTTAGTCCCCATAAAACCAAGCCAAACCAATCCTAACTAAGTGAAAATCTAGCCACATCTAATCCACCCAATCCAGTCCTAGCCTAACCCAACACAGCCAACTCTAATTCTATCCACCACCTCTTCATCGTCACTCTCTTCTAGTCACCCGGGTAATGTTTCAACACAAACTCCTTTCTAATATCTATATTGTATCCGGTCACTCATTTCCCTTCCTCTCCCAGTGAGGTATCGTGTTTCTTCCTCCCCTCTTCCACCGTTCACCTTACCTCCCCTCACCTTATCATCTCTCCCCTCCCCCATTCATCTCCCCTCACCACTCACTCTCATCTACTCCTTCCCGTCTTTCATTTTGTAATGGGAGTCAATATGATCAGCAGTTTTGCCCCATGTATGCTTCAGTGTATCCCTTTGCTCTCATATACCCTTCCTGTTTGGCCTTCAGCGACAAGGTTCCTCAGTGACGGGGCATTTACTGTATGAAAAAAAAAAAAAAAAATCCATCTATCTATCCATCTGTCTGTCTGTCTGTCTATTTATCTATCTATTTGTCTGCCCATCTGTATTTGTCTGTCTGTCTGTGTATCTATTCAGGCATATTTCTTAGATATTTAAAGTCAGTATGCACAAGATTTCCATATACCATGATTGAACGACAGGACAGTTTCAAGGAACGAACCAGTAATAGAGACAGAGAGAGAGAGAGAGAGAGAGAGAGAGAGAGAGAGAGAGAGAGGGAGGGAGGGAGGGAGAGAGAGAGAGACAGAGAGAGAAGGGGGGGTGAATGACTGAGAAAGTAAATGACACACACACACACACACACACACACACGAAATGAACTAGTGAGAGAGAGAGAGAGAGAGGTGAATGACTGAGAAAGTAAATGACACACACACACACACACACACACACACACACACACACGAAATGAACTGAGTCTAAAATAGAACGATATAAACAGCGAGTGAAGGAAAATGGAAAATGACGAAGTTCAAAATAAAAGAGTATTGTACGAGATGAAAGAGGGGCTAACAAATATGAAAAAAAAAATAATAATAATAATAATGATAATAATAATAATAATAATAAAATAGGGGCGAAAGGAGAAAGTTGAACGATCAGTAAAAAATTGAACGAAATAGATGAACGAAAGTAAAAGGAAATGGCGAATTAAATGAATGAAGAAATATGAAAGTGCAAAATAGTGAAACAATATGAAATGACGAAGAATTGAGGGAAAGGGAAGCAGACTACCCTACATATACCGTAGCACAAATGGGGGAGGCCGAGGATGAGATGGAGGGATGGGGTGGAGAGGTATATGAGAGAGGGGGGTGTGAGCTGGGAGCAGGGCAGTGAAATGGCAGGGGACAGGGCGACGTGGAGGCTATTTGTTTGTGGCCACCCCGTGCGGGATTAAGGCGTCTGGCAATAGATAGATCGATAGATAGACAAAATGGAGCAGAGACGAAGGAAAATGAAAGTAACTAAGAATTTTGAAAACCGAAGAAGAACGAAGTATGGATGGAAATAAAGCAGTATCGACGAAATATTAAGAAAAACGAAGTGAGCGATAAATTGAGGAAAATAATGCCGTGTCTGCGAAATACTAAAAACACGAAATGAACGAAAACAGGAGGGAAATAAAGCAGGATCAACGAAATAATAAAGAGGAGAATGAACGATGAACAGAGAATAAAACGAAGTATGAACGAAATGAACGAAAATGGAGGAAAATATACCCGTGTCTACGAAATGTTAAAGAAAGAACGAAGTGAACGATGAACAGAGGAAAATTAAGCCGTTTACGAAATACTAAAAAAAACAACGAAATGAACGATGAATAAAGCAGTGTCCACGAAATACTAAACACACGAAATGAACGAAAACTGGAGGGAAAATAGGCAGTATCTACGAAATATTAAAAAACGAAGTGAACGATGAATAAAGAGAAATGAAACAGCATGTACGAAATATTTAAAAAAAGAACGAAATGAACGAAGAAAAAACTATCAATCTGTTTATCGTCAGACGCCTTAATCCCGTTAGGGGTGGCCACAAACAAATCGCCTCCATGTCGCTCAGTCCCCCGCCATTTCGCTGCCCTGCTTCCAGTTCACACACCCCTCTCTCATATATACCTCTCCACTCCATCCCTCCATCTCATCCTTGGCCTCCCTCTCCCCTCCTCCACCTCACTCACATACCCTCTCCTCGTCAGTCTCTCACTCTCCATCCTCTCCACATGGCCAGTTGAGTAAAATGACAAAAACTGTTTAGTGAACGAAATTAAATGAAACAGTAGTAGAAATATGAAGTGAAATGAAAGATGGATTGTGGCAAATTAGGGAGTTTAAAGGTAGTAAGGCATCACGAAAAGAGAAATGAGCAAGGTGAGGAAAAGGCACGAATACACGATAATAATACACGAAAGTTATACACGAAATACACGAAATAATACACGAAAATGGTACACGAAAGTAATACATGAATATAATACACTGAATAATACACGAAAATAATATATAAAATAATACACAAAAAATACACGAATACACGAAACTAATACGCTGAAAACACGAAAAAATATTCATAGACGAAAATAATACACTGAATAATATACGAAATAATACACGAAAAATACACTAATACACGAAAATAATAAACGAATACACGAAAATAATATACAAATACACCAAAAAAATACACGAAAATAATACATGAGAACACGAAAATAACACACTGAAAAATACACGAAATAATATACGAAATAATGCATGAAAAATATACACGAAAATAATACACGAAATATTACACGAAAATAATATGCTGAATACACGAAAATAATATACGAAATAATACACGGAAAAATACACTAATACACGAAAATAATACGCTGAATGCACGAAAATTATATACGAAATAATACACGAAAATAACACTGAATAATACACGAAATTAATACTCAATATACGAAATAATACACAATAATACACGAAATAATACACAATACTATACGAAATACAATGAATATTACACGAAAATAATACGCGAATACACGAAAATAACACCAAAATAATACACTGAATATTACACGAAATACACGAAGATAACACATGTAATAATACACGAACTTGTACACGAAAATTAATGCACGAAATGATACACGAAAATAATACACGAATGCAGTAAAATAATACACGAAAGTAACAGTAATACACACTGAATAATACACGAAATAATTCACGAAAATAACATGAAATAACACGAAATAATACACGAAACTAATAAAATAATGCACGAAAATAATACACGAAATTAATACTCAATAATACACGAAAATGTTACGCGAAAATAATACATAAAATAATACACTGAATAATACACGAAAGTAAACGAAAATGATACACGAATACACGAAAATAATGTATTGAATGATACACGAATACATGAAAAATATACACGAAAATAATACACGAAGTAAAACACGAAAATAATGCACGAAAATCATACATGAAAACACGAAAATAAGATACGAAAGGGTACAAGAAGTAATACACTGAATAATACACGAAATAATACAAGAAATCACACGATAATACACGAAAATAATACACGAAATACTACACGAAAATAATACTCTAATACACGAAAATTATACAGGAAATAATACAAGATAATAATACACGAATACACGAAAATAATATACGAAAATAATTAACGAAAATAATACTCAAAATACACAAAAATAATATATACAGGAAATACACGAAAATAATATATCTAATAATACACGAAAATAATACCGGTACATCTAATAATCCATCCATCATCCAATCCTACGTTGCCTCATGAGGAGCGTAGAAGCCCGGGGCTAGGCAGTTGGTCCTGACATTTAAGATGAGAGTGACCAACCTCACTCATCCCTGAGTGGCATTACATGAGCAATAAACCCCAACCATCCCTTGGATATAAACCTTCACCGGCTCAATCCGATTGGAGCACCTTAATTACCCACTAAACCACCAGGCGCCAAAATTTGGTTATATGGTTACTACCCAGCGTAGTAAATGGTTTCCTGGTGTACAGGAAACCATTTGGCTTGTCACTCAGTGTAGAGTCACCCACAGGCAGAAGGAAGAGGAAAGAATGAAGGAATGAAAGACTGAAGTGTAAAGTCACCCGTAGGCAGAAGGACGAGGAAAGAATGAAGTAAAGAAAGACAGAAGAAGATGGAAGGAAAGAAGGATACACGAAAATAATACATCTAATAATCCACGAAAATAAAAAACGAAATAATGCATTTAATACACGAAATAATGCACGAAAATATACAGAATAATACACGAAAATGATACATGAAAATACACGAAATAATATACTGAATAATACACTGATTAATACACGATAATAATACAAGAAAATGAACGAAAATAATACTCAATACACGAAAATTATATGTGAATAATACACGAAAATAATACACGAAATAATACACGGAAATACACTAAATAATACACGGAAATACACGAAATAATGCACTGAATAATACACGAAAATAATACACGAAACAATTGAGTAAAATACATTAAAAAACGAAAATAATACTAATGCACGAAAATAATACACGGAATACACGAATGCACGAAATAATACACAAAATAATATACGAAATGAATGCACCGACCAATAGGCGAATGAAACGAAATGCACGAAATTAATACTCATTAATACACGAAATAGTACACGATACAGGTGTAACTTGCAATACTTTGGTGATAGAAACTCCGTGTACAAACAGCTAGTTAAGGAGTTTATTACGAGCTCTGACAAAAATAGTCTGCCCGTCTTGGCTGTCTGCTCAGAACTGACGCAGTAATGCCTTCGCCCAGGCTTCAGGGCCTGGGAAAGCGTGCTAGGTCAGCAAGTTTAGTGGGGGCATGTATGCATTGGGGGGGGGGGGACATATATACATCGGGGGTAGACATATTGTAGGGGGGGTACACTACTCCCCCGGGTAGCTGAGATGGTGTCTCCTGACACCAGGAGGTATATGGTGTTTGATTATATAACTAAGGCAGGGTCGGGGAGGTTTGTACAAGGGATAAGTATGATACAGGGGCAGTAGGGGAGACACAATACACTGAATAAGACACGAATACGCGAAATGATACACTCAGTAGTACACGAATAATACACCAAATAATACAAGAAAATAATGCACGAAATAATACACGAATATACAAAAATAATACACGAAAATATTGCACGAAATAATACACGAAAATACACGACATACACGAAAGTAATACACGAAGGAACACAAAAACAATGCATGAAATAATACACTAAATAATACACGAAAATAGTACACGAATAATACACCAAAATAATACACGACATCATGCACGAAAATAATGCATGAAATGATACACGAAAATAATACACTGAATAATACACGAAATACAACACGAAAATATGTAATACACGAAAATACAGTAATACACGAAATAATACACGAAAATATATTAAAAATAATATACGAAACTACGAAAGAACATGAAGGAAAACACGATAACACGAAAGAGTAAGGTACGAAACTGTATTGTAATGAAGATGGAGGAAGTACAACACGAATGATTAGTATATATAACATGAAAAGACGAAATTACGGAAGGAAAATAAAGCAACGCAAAAAAATGTGATGATAATAATAATTAATAATAATAATAATAATAATAGCAGTAATAATAATAAATAATAATAATAATGATAATGGTAATAACAATAATAATAATAATAATGATAATAATAATACGAAATAACGAGATGGAGAAGAAGAAGGGAAATAAGACGACACGAGAGAGAGAGAGTAAGACGACACGAGAGAGAGAGAGAGAGAGAGAGAGAGAGAGAGAGAGTCAGATAAAAGCAGTGTGAAATAGTGACAGAACGAAATAAACACGAAACAGTAATATATCACGAAACTACGAAATTAACGAAACAAAGACAAATAAAGCAATACGAAAGAGTAAAATAAGAACTGAACGAAAAGTAAAGAGAAATTAATCAGCACGAAATGGTAGAGTAACGAATAAAGACGAAAAGAACGAAGGGAAGTGAAATAATGCCACACGAAAAAGTAAAAATATATGAAACAGAAGCAAGTGAACGAAAATAAAGCAACACCAACTAGTATATCACGAAACGAAGCGAACGAAATAATGCGAAACGAACGAAGAAAAAAAGACCTACACGAAATAATACGAAATTAAGAATGCAAAATGAACAAAATGGAGAGGAATATACCAGCACGAAATTATACGAAATGAACGAAATGAGGATTATACCAGCACCATATGACACAAAATGAACGAAATGGACGTTATACCAGCACGAAATGAAGGAAAATATATCAGCACGAAATTTTACGAAAGGAACAAAATGAATATACCAACACGAAATAAATGAATGATGAATATACCAGCTCGAAATGATACGAAATGATACGAAAGGAAGAATATACCAGCACGAAATTATATGAAATGAAGAGGAATATACCAGCACGAAATGATAAATGAACGAAAGAAGAAAGAATATACCAGACGAAATGACACGAACGAAAGGAGGTAAATTAAACGACGAAATAAAACTAAACGAACGCAGCGTAAAAGAAGATGGTGTAATGCGAAATAAAATAATAACGAAATGAACGACGAGTGAATCATAACGAAACAGTAAGACGAAACGAAAGCGTGAACTACGAACTGAGCGATGAGTGAAGGAAAGTTGGACAGCACGAAACAGTAGCCTAAAATACCACGAAAATGGAGGTTCACAGTAATGGACCTTTTCTATATAGTGACCTTGATACCTTCTGCCTCACGAACGCATCTGTACGTGGATTTTTCGTCTGTATTCACCACATCAACAGAGTGAAGCATCTGAACTTTATTTTCTTACTCCCCACCTGAAGACGATTAATTAAGCTCAGAGGAGACTTTACCTGCAGGGATTAGACATAGCCTTCATTAACATCTTCATAAACCCCCGCTGGTAACTGCACCGCTTGTTTCATTTTAATCAGTCAACCTACCTTCATTACCTTCTTCACTTCTATGTCTCTGTCTGGCGGCATATGACCCTGGCAGTTGCGCCGCCAGATTATAATGCAATCGGTCAATCAATCAGTCAACGTCTAGGTCTCTCCCTTAAGCTAAATATAATCGTCTAGAGGTGGCACGGATTAAATAAGGAATAGGGTATCGTAGGGAAGAAGCTAGATGCGAATTCTCAGTGTTTATATGGCTTTGTGGACCCGAATTTCGAGCTGTTTCGAGGTTTCATCAGAGCTTTGCAACTCCGAATTCGCGCTGTTTCGAGGTTTCATCAGAGCTTTGCAACTCCGAATTCGCGCTGTTTCGAGGTTTCACTCTGATAACACTGTAGGATAGGTAGTTTTTAATGCTTGAAGTTCGCGCTCTGAGTCTATAGGCCTCGAATCACTGCATCTCCTTGGTATGATTTATTACTGTAGGATTTGCGTCCGGAGAATACAGTCTCGCGGATTTGAAGGAGATTGATACAGTCTTCGGTAACTGGTTCATTTTACTGACTAAAGCACAGGTAACCTCTGACCTGACTGACTGAGGCGAGGCACAAGGGAAGTGGTCGGGAACTGAGAGAGTCGGGCCTATCTAGCACGTCTCTTTAGCATCTTTTATGTGCTATATAAAGCAAGTTTTGCTTAATTTATAACCAGTCATTCCGTTTTTCTTTTTATATACTGTAAATGTTTACTTAACGGACTTGTTCTTATACTCACAATGTATACTTGTAATGAAGTTCTTTTATAACCTGGGTACATCCAGCTGTGTTTGAGAGAGCTCGTTGTGTAATGGAGCCTAATACAGAGGTTACGAATTGCCTTGACTTATTAATTATTACCCAGAAAAATACCGTACTTACCGGGAAGAAGCCAGCCACAAAGACGTCGATTTTCTTGCGGGCGTGAGTTCCATGGGGGCAGAGGAGGAGTAGGAGGAGGAGGAGCAGGGCTTGGTGTAGGAGGATAGGGCCGCCCACGCCCGTCACACCCTGCCTCATGGCCACTATTCTTGGCTACTTTACGCCCACAGAGGTGTTTCTCACGCCCACAAACACCGCCCAACCTTTAATCCACCACCCCTCGCCCCGTCCCCGCCATACCGCCGCGGGAGACTTACGGGGATTCGAATCAAGGGGGGTACCACAGTTGGGCGGGTTCGGAACAGGCTTTATATTCACTGTTTAAAGGAGCAGATATTACGGGGATTCAGAACAGGGGGAGACTACAGCTGGGCGGGTTCACAACAGGCCTTATATTCACTTTTTCACGTAATGCAACTTATGGGGAGTCGAAGCAGAGGGAGGCCACAGTTGGGCGGGTTCAGAACAGGCTTTAGATTCACTTTTCCATGTCGAGGAACTTGTGGAGATTCGAAACAATGGAAGGCCACAGCTGCGCGGGTTCAGAAAGGGCTTTAGATTCACTTTTTCACGTTGTGGGACTACGGGAGATTCGCCATAAGGGGGAACGCAGCTGAGCGGGTTCGGAACAGGGCTTTGATTTGGAACTTCACTGTTTTAAATAGAGGAATTCAATGGGACGTCGAATCAAGGGGAGTACCAGTTATACGGGTTCGGAACAGACTTTGGATTCACTTTTTCATTTTGAAGAACTTACGGTTGTCCCAAAATATTTATGGTCCAAAGAGGGTGAGACCACAAAGAATGGGTTCAGAATAGGCCTTCAGTTTGGAGCTTCACTTTAGTAGAAGAATTTACGGGATTCGAATCAAGGGTAGACCCACTGCCGGGAGGACTGGCTTTAGATTTAGAGCTTCACGTCGGGGAATTTGCTAGGATGTGAAGCAAGGCGGGAACCACAGTTGGACTGGTTCAGAACAAGGCCTTATTTCTGACTTACGAGCCGGCTTCACTGTTTCAAGCAGCGGAATTTACAGGATTTAGAACCAGCTGGAACCACAGTTGGGCAAGTTCTGAGCAAGCCTTTATTTCAGATTTTGGAGCCGACTTACAGTTTCACGGCGGACGAATTTACTTTCTCCCTCCACTGGTTTTAATGGCTGTGACACCCGTAGGAATCAATTCACTGTCTGGGTATGGATATATATATATATATATGTATTCACATTATCTTTAACAGGATCATTACGTTAGCAGGTACTCTCTTGACTTCTTGAGACAGGCACATTTTTATCCAAAGCAGTATTTTACATCGTCCAATTTGTACAACAGAGGTTTTCTTCACGTAGGAGGAAACTAAAGATTCATCGGTAGCCAGGTTATCAAAATTGAGTTTTATAAATGAAAAAGTAAACGCAGAAGTCATACGAAAGCACAAAATCCGACTGTTGTTTCTGATCCTCTTTTTTTTTTTTTAATATGAATCAGAAAATTAAATTCATCTCTTGCCAGAGCATCAGTATTTTGCGATTTTTTATTTTTTTTTAAGTGATGAAAATAGGAGATTCGAAAGCACAGGAAATCCAGCCTTTATTTCTGGTCTCAAGGCACCATCGAGGAAGAAGGAAACCAGTGTCTTTGGCTTCGCTGGTCCTTCCTTTGCCGGGGTATCGAGCAGGTTAAGTCTTCGGCAGTTTACGTCTTAACAAAAAAAATATCTTGAGCAAGGGTTCACCACGTTTGTTATTATTATTATTAGTTTTATTTTTATTATAATTATTATCACACTGCACCAGCATTCATTCGTGTAGCTGACTTGATAGCGATTTGGTCTCTTGAGGAACACCAGGTTCTCGTCACGAACTTACGAATGAGAGGTTGTGGAAGGGAAAACACGAACACACGAACTGGAGACGATTATTCTTGCTTGAGACTATTGAAGATGGGGTAGTTTTTCGCCATGTTAAGATTCTGGGGGTAGAGTTGGTGATGGTTGAGTCGCACGCATTCACAGTCAATAGATTCCACTTTTTCTGCTAGACTTTAACAGGTAACATTTTGCCAACAATGTCTATAAGGAGGAAACACTTAAACTCGGGTGTCTAAGGCTAGGACTTAACATCGACACGGGTATGCTTGGGAGAAACTTTCCTTGTGTGTGTGACAGTGATGGGAGTTGAAGAAGGTGCCTCGCTTTTCCACTACGTTATGCTTTTACGACTGTTTGGGTGATGACACGTAACACAGGTGCGCGACTAGTCCTTAAAAGTACCTTGATGGGGAGAAGTGCGTGAGGGGGAGTGGGGGCTTGTTGTGTTGGTTTTTGTGGTGGTGGTGGTGGTGGTGGGTGTTTGAGTGCGTGTCCACCAGGTATTAACAAGCTTCCGTAACCCTGCTCTTCCGGGCCTCTAGCGACCCCCTTCAGGTACAACCCTAATGAGTGACTGAAGGACCGCCAGGTGACCGGTTGAGCTGTATCGGTCAAAATCCATCATCGATCGGTCAGTTCCACCATCGATCGGTCAGTTCCACCATCGATCGGTCAATTCCACCATCGATCGGTCAGTTTCACCATCGATCGGTCAGTTCCACCATCGATCGGTCAATACTACCATCGATCGGTCAGTTCCACCATCGATCGGTCAGTTCCACCATCGATCGGTCAATACCACCATCGATCGGTCAGTTCCACCATCGATCGATCAATTCCAGGATCGAACGCACAACCATTCAACCAGCCGTCACATCCGCGCACCACCAGACCACCTCGAGATAGCTTATTCACTGGATCTTTTTTTTTTTTCTTTTTTCACGCCTCACTTGAGCCTCCGCCGAAAATATTGCTTGAGAATTTTAGCCATGGGTAGACCTCCACTCACACCAGGAAATAGAAATCCCTTATATTTTGCTTCGGATTCAAGATGAAGGCCACTTTCCATGAATAACGTTTTACAGATAGACATAAATGAAGTTCTCTTTCTGAATTTGGTCCTACGAATTTTGTGATGAATATTTAGGCATGGTTGGATTTCCAGGCACACAGGATGATAAAAATCTTTGTATATTTCTCTCCAATTCCAGTTGAAGGCCACTTTCCATTAGATCTTACAGACAGACACAAAATGAAGAAGTTTCTCTCTCGTTTTTTTTTCCTAATTCAGTGTCAGGGAGGAGTCGCAAAAAAGTTTCTCTCACGCCACCATTTCAGTCCCGCGCTCGCGATGTCACACTGGCGGCGGGCTGACGTCGATGTAGTGGTGTCAGGGTGTTGGCAGTGGTGGCGGCGGCGGCGGCGGCGGTGGCGGTGGCAGAGAGACACGCTGCACAACCAGGCTAGAGCGGCGGACGGCCCCACACTGCTTCGCCCTAGCAGCCGCCACCCTAGCTGCCCTCCTAGTTGCCAGATCGAAAGCTGCTAGGAAGGCGCTAGGTATCAGTAAAACCCGAGAAATATATTGGAAGAAAAGTGAAAAATCTCCCAGGATATCGCCGAAACACCGACACAGCCTGTACGATCTCCTAATCTCTCGTGGAAATCCATCGCTAGGTCGAGAATTTCCCTTGATCTGGCAGGACAATCGCTACAAAGGCGTTCTGTGCCAGGCGTCGAGTCGGGAGCTGCTAGGAACTCGCTTGGTGTTCAGAATTTCGCCTAAATATATGTAGAGATATCCTGGGACCTTCGGAATGTGGCTAAATTAGGGCTGATGTGCCTAGTAGATGGCTAGACACACACGGAAGACATCAATAATTAAGGTGGGATTGATGGTAAGGTCTGTGGGTCGGGTTGCAAAGGTGCTGCATTGGCAACTTTGCAATCCAGCCGATCTAAGTTGCACAGACGCACTTGCACTGACCCTAGTTCACCCATTCGCCACTACCCTTCATTGGCACCACTGTCTTGACTTCACCACTACTTTAACCACTACTCATCACTTCTCTAAGGCTGCCTACACTACTCTTTAGCCATCGCTAACTTCTCTATAATCTCACTCTTCAGCTCTAACTACTACTACTACCACCACCTCCCCACTACCTCCTCTGTTTCACCCATCCGCCACCACTCCCAACTGGCAGCACTGTCCTCACTCCACCACATCTCTAACCACTACTCTAACCACTACTACCCCACTACCTCCTCTGCCTCACTTATTCACCACTACTCCTAACAGCAGCACTATCTTGACATCACTACCACAACTCTAACCATGGACTACCACTATTCTATAACACCACCACTTGACTCAAACTACAACTACCACTAACATCTCTACTTCACCACACCACCACTAAACTCCCACCACTCCTCTCTAACCACCACTAACACTACCTACTTAACACTACCCACCCCTACTACTGTACTTACCCACACTGCCACTACTCTCATGGCACAGCTTTCTAGATTACACTACAACTGCTCTAACCACTACCACTACCCTCACTCACGCTACTCATCATCATCATAGTCATCATCATCATCATTACCACCATCGTCATCACCACCACCACCACCACCACCACCACCACCATCATCATTGTCAACATCACCATCATCATCATCATCATCATCATCATCATTATCATCATCCAGACCTCCTTTCCCACGCCAGGGCAGGGTGAGGTGGGGTCCAGAGTGCCAGAAACAAATCTTGATAGAATAGGACATTACCCAAAATTTACCCAGCTGAGCCACACATCCAACCACTCATCACTCCAGCCCCCGAAATCCTGGCTAGTCAAAAAATAATCCACACGTATTTTCACACTTTGACAAACTCACCACCACTACTGCAAGAACACTACTCTCAAGCCATCACTAACTCACCACGTCCTTACTTTCAACTGCCAGCACTATCTTGACTGCACTACCACTGCTGTCAAACTGAATTACTCTTCTTTCTCACCACTCCTCCTACTTTACTCTCCTCTAACTTCACAACCACTACTTTAAGCATCCACTACTCTCTAACCACTAACACTACCACACTGCCACTACTACACTCACTTACACTACCATTTCAGTACCATCACTACTCTAAAATCACCCTGCACATGCACCTACCTCTATCCCTACATCGTCCCCCAACTACTTCACTGTACCTCTTCTCTTACTGGTACTACTATGTTCACTATGGCACAGCTTCTTTGAAACTACACTACGTTTCACACCCTACTTCTCCTCCTCCTCCTCCTCCTGTGTGTGTGTGTGTGTGTGTGTGTGTGTGTGTGTGTGT
The DNA here is from genome assembly GCF_032717465.1 of Coenobita brevimanus. Classification (NCBI taxonomy): domain Eukaryota; kingdom Metazoa; phylum Arthropoda; class Malacostraca; order Decapoda; family Coenobitidae; genus Coenobita; species Coenobita brevimanus. The sequence continues at coordinate 44,472,636 of NC_136955.1, forward strand.
TGGTGTGTGTGTACCAGTAAATCACTTGGTTACACACATCCTTCATACAGGTGCTACGATTCACGGGACGAAGGAAACAAAATATTCCTAGCTCTTTCGTGTATTACCATTATCAGAGGGGAAGAAAGGGAGGTTGACAGAGTACAACCACACTTTGTTATTCAGATAGTAGGTCTGGCAGACACCTTAGGGACATCACCAAGTCGCGAGCACAACTCAGTGTTATAAACTTATCTCCTTATTTCTGCGTAAAATATGTGGTTCCAAGAGTAAGTTTTCCGTTGTAATAAGGAAGGTTTATCATGCTGGTTCTACGATTTAGTGAGATCCAGAGAGAAATTCACAACAACCCTCTTTCGGCATAAAAATGGCAGGTGTGCTCTATCTTATGTTTTTCTGTCCTGATGATGTGAGTACCTGAAGACGTCCACACACACACACACACACACACACACACACACACACACACACACACACACACACACACACACACACACACACACACACACACACACACACACACACACACACACACACACACACACACACACACACACTGAGGGAGATGTGTAAAGAATGTGAGTGTCCACAATATTTCGTGTTTCATTTTACACACACACACACACACACACACACACACACACACACACACACACAGAGGGAGGTGTGTAAAAAGCGCTTCACCAGAAACCCACCTTTATCATGTGTTGTGACGCTGTCCTGTCTGCTGGTATGGGTGTAAGTGTGGCAGTGGGGGAAGGAAATGAATAAATGATTGAGCACAGACACAGACAACGTTGAATTATCCTTCCTCTCTACAGACATGAAATCGCCCGTCGGAGTAAGGAATGCGAAAGCTTTTAATCTCAGAAAGTTAACTAATATCCTTTGGCAACCCAGGCTGCTGGAAACACACAGTCTCTGGCTAAAAATAATACCAATTTACCTTGCTCTCCAGGTGCGGTCTGTGAAATATAGGTAATTATCTTTTCCTTGATATTATACTCTCCAGTTTGGTATGATTTCCTCCCTCATCCTGGGGAAAACACAGGTGATTTTTCCTCTGCTACATCAGGTGCGGGTAGGTGGTGACGACTATCATCCACTCGCTTGATGTAGTGCTGCCTACTTCTTCCTTCACCTTTATCATTCTTTTTCTGTCTGCGCTCATTTCCTATTTCTCCCGTCTTTCCTGCCACTTTTTATTACTCTTCTTTCCTTTTCAGGTGGCTTTACATTGAGTGACAAGCCTAATGGTTTCCTGTAAGCCTGGAAAACATTTACGCTGGATGATAACTTTATAACCAACCCACATGTGTTCCCTACATCTCAGCAAGTGGGTTGGCGGAGGGTTAGTGCCCCTCCCCGTAAAACAACTAACTCAAATGACATACGGCCACCCCTTACCGTATTATGGCGTCTGGCCATAGGTAGATAGATATCAGATAAAGTATATTGGTAGTCAGGTAGCTCTTGTAACCTTGAAAATACCATTTTCCTGTAGGCTTATTCCATGATAGTATGTGAATAGCCTGCCACAGATTCAAAGGCCTAAACCGTGAAGATGAGCACCGTGGTTTAGCGCCTCACGGTGACTGCCCTCACCTTTATCAGTCTGAAGTTCAGTGTATCAGAGGGCAGGTATTTTCTATTTTATTTTTTAATGTACTTATGATGATTCTATGCTTATGTTATTCATTTAGGCTGGTTTACTGTTCTCAGCAGGGTGTACTGAACTTTCCTCTCTCTCTCTCTCTCTCTCTCTCTCTCTCTCTCTCTCAAACCTGACCTGCTGAACCTCCAAAATTACAGCCAATCCATGTACAGTTTTTGCCACATATAACTCTCATTGTCACGTTGAGTTGGACAAAGAGTAATGGAATTGCCAGATTACTGTTACGTATTTCATTCTATTACACAATGACGCCGGTGGTAGGTGGGGGCGCACACCATCCACTCACCTGATGTAGTGCTGCCTACTTCCTTTCATGTCTATCATTCATTTACTGTGTCTGCCTCCTCTCTTCCTACTTCTCTCTTTGGTGCCGGTGGTAGGTCGGGGTGCACATCATCCACACACCTGATGTAGTGCTGCCTACTTCTTTCATGACTATCATTTCCTATCACTGTCTGTCTCCACTCTTCCTATTTCCCTCAGTGTTTTTTTTTTCTTTTTTCCTCTTCACGTGGCTTTACACTGAGTGACTAGCCAAATGGTTTTCCGTAACTAGGGGAACCATTTATAACGCTGGGTGGTAACCATATAACGGACTAACGTGGAGTCTTGCATGGTGCTCCTGTTAACTGGGTGGAGATGCAAATGCGGCATCCACCCAGAAAGCAAACTTCCACACTAATCCCCGCGCCTGGGAATATCGACTCATTGCTTGGGATGGCCCTGCAGCAGTGGTTGCATTCATGCGATTGATGAGTCCGCTCGATCAGAAAGCTGGAGTAGCACAACAACAACAACACTGTGGTCCTGTAGGTACGCCTTCACGTGGTAGCACTGATACAACCGAGTGACTCCACAGTCCGGTTATGTAAACGTCCTTCATTTCCTACCCTCTGAAAGGAGGAGGATGGAAGGCAAAAGCATCGACCTTCCAGCCTGCATTCCATCGCGTTTACGTTTAGATATACCTTGGACCGTAACAGCAGCAACGACAAGAAGAAAACACTGGATGTAAGGATTTTCACTCAGGATTTGGATTCAGCTTAATGTGTTTACTCTTACGTTATACATCAGTTCTGTCACGCAGCACTGAATGTTCTGTCGTTCCTCAACGCTGTGTTCCAGAGAAGATTATTGTTCCAGGGATGATTATTGTTCCAGAGAGGATTATTGTTCCAGAGAAGATTGTTGTTCCAGAGAAGATTGTTGTTCCAGAGAAGATTGTTGTTCCAGAGAAGATTATTGTTCCAGAGAAGATTATTGTTCCAGAGAAGATTATTGTTCCAGGGAAGATTATTGTTCCAGAGAAGACTATTGTTCCAGGGAAGATTATTGTTCCAGAGAAGATTATTGTTCCAGAGAAAATTGTTGTTCCAGAGAAGATTATTATTCCAGAGAGGATTATTGTTCCAGAGAGGATTAGTGTTCCAGAAAAAGATTATTGTTCCAGAGAAGATTATTGTTCCAGAGATAATTGTTCCAGAGAAGATTATTGTTCCAGAGAAGACTATTGTTCCAGGGAAGATTATTGTTCCAGAGAAGATTATTGTTCCAGAGAAGGTTATTGTTCCAGAGATTATTATTCCTGAAATTATTATTCCAGAGAGGATTATTGTTCCAGAGAGGATTAGTGTTCCAGAAAAAGATTATTGTTCCAGAGAAGATTATTGTTCCAGAGATAATTGTTCCAGAGATGATTGTTGTTCCAGAGAAGATTGTTGTTCCATAGAAGATTATTGTTCCAGAGAAGATTATTGTTCCAGAGAATATTATTGTTCCAGAGAGGATTATTGTTCCAGAAAAGATTATGGTTCCAGAGATTATTGTTCCAGGGATTTTTGTTCCAGAGATTGTTGTTCCTAGGATTATTGCTCCAGAGAAGATTATTGTTCCAGAAAAGATTATTGTTCCAGAGATTATTGTTCCAGAGAGGATTATTGTTCCAGAGAAGATTATTATTCATGTAAACAGGAGGTAGCTAATGTTTTCTTTTCTTCAGTATTAAATAATGCATCATTCTGGAAAAACACAATATATCTATGCTAGTGTTGTGTATGGTGTTTAATGCCCCCAGGCTGTTTGACACGTGAACCCAGTGGACCGCAGGCTTAAGTTACCCTTCTGCAGTCCACCATCCTCCTTTCTGGGAATACGGAGGGAGTTGAAGGGCTTTTTCCGGGTAGTGAAGCCTCCCCGTTGTATCGATACCCCTCACACTAAGGCATCCTTCTCCAGCCTATATAGAGCCACTGCAAGGACGTATGACGATGTGGACTCCAGGCTTAAGTTACCCTTCTCGTGTAGTTCATTGCCCTCCTTTCGGCGGAGAGGTAGGAAGTTGAGGGACGTTTGTATATTTGGGCAATGAAACCGCTCTGTTATATCGGTGCCGCCACGTGAAGGCCCCCCTCCCAGCCCCTGAACTACTGCAGACACTAATAACAATAGTGATAATAAACTTACGGCGTACCCACACCCAGGCAGAACTGATACAAGCATTCATTATCGCCGCCTTCCATTGACTGGGAGTGTAATGTCCTATCTCACTACGCCCTCTGTCAGCCCTTGTCACTCCCCTTCCCTCTCCCCTTCCCCACCTCTCCCTGTCCCCCTTTCCCAGTCACCCTTTCCTTTCATCTCCTCCCTAATTCTCCCCTATCCCGCCTCTCCCCACCCCTTTTCTTCCCCCCCTCCTTGTCCTTCCCTCTTCTCCCTTTCTCCTTCCCCAGTATCCCCCCTCCTGTCTCTCCCTTCCTCTCCCCTCCCCCTCTTCCTTCCCTCCCTTCCTCCCCTACTATTCTTCTCCCTCCCCCTCCATTCTCCCCCATTCCCCACTCTCTCATCACCTTCACCCTCCCCGTACCTCTTCTCCCCCTTCCACTCTCCTCCTGTGCTCCTCTTCCACTTCCCTCCAATCTCCCTCTCCATTTTCTCTCTCCCCTCCCCTCTTCTCTTTCCCTCCCCTCCACACTCTCCTCCTTTTCGCTCTCTCACACTCTCTCCCTTCCTTTCCCTCCCTCTCACTCTCTCTCCTTCCCTTCCCTCTCAACGATACACTCCTCCTTTCTTTCCCTCCCTCCCACACTCCCTTCCTTTCTCTCCCTCCCACACCCTCCTCCTCCCTGTCCATCCCTCCCACAATATCCTCCTTCCTTTCCCCCCTCTCACACTTTCCTTCTTTCTCTCCCTTCCTTCCACACTCTCCTCCTTTCTTTCCCTCCCTCTCACACTTTCTTCCTTTCTTTCCCTCCCACACTCTTCTCCCTTTCCGTCCCTCCCACACTCTTCTCCTTCCTTTACTTCCCACCCTCCCACACTCTCTTCCTTTCTTTCCTTCCCTCCCACACTACCCCCCTCCCTCTCCCTCCCTCCACCTTTCATTCCTTCTCCTCTTTCACCTCCCACACTATCCTCCTTCCCTCCCTCCCTCCCTCCACCCCCGTCACTCTGATAAAAGCCGTCAGTGCCTCGCTTTGTGGGGAGCGCCGCCCCCCTCCCAGCATCGCAAGTTGAGGCAATAGTTGTGAATGGCTGGCGCAGATAACTGACTGGCTCCTGAGTCGTTCCCCTGGCTGACTGGGGGAAGACTGGGGGACATGGTCGTGTGACCCACTCATGCTGTGAACCGAAAATACTGCTGACAGCGCCTCGCCACAACGAGTCGCGGGGAATAGTGTGGAGGTTTGGTTTTCTGGATGGACGCCGCATCTGCATCTCTCCCTCCAGTTAACACGGGGCACCATAACTGGCTCCACTTCAACCTGTAATTTGGTATATGGTTACCACCCAGCGCTGTAAATAATTTCCTGGGTTGCATGAATCATTAGGCTTGTTACTCAGTGAAGAGCCTCTTGAAGTGGAAAGAAGGGTAATAAAATGTATCAGCAAGGGAAGGAAGAAGAAGGAAGAGTTAGGGCAGGTACAGAAATAGAATGATAAAGGTGAAGGAAGAAGTAGGCAGCACTACATTAAGCGAATGGATGGTGATCGCCACAACAGGAAGGGAAGGAAGAAGACGGAAGAGTTGGGGCAGGTACAGATGTAGAATGATAAAGGTGGAGGAAGAAGTAGGCAGCACTGCATCAAGTGAATGGATGGTGATCGCCACAACCTACTACTTATAAGAGTAATATCATGTAATACTTATAGCCGACGGAGAAGTTGCCCGGAATACTGCCAAAGTAGAGAAATGCTGATCAAGGGAAGATTTGGAAGGAGTATTGAAAAGAGCAAAAACACGAAGTACATTGGTTTGGCCATGTGGAGAGGATGGAGAGTGAGAGACTGACGAGGAGAGTGTATGTGAGTGAGGTGGAGGGGGGGAGAGGGAGGGGGAGGCCAAGGATGAGATGGAAGGATGGAGCGGAGAGGTATATGAGAGACGGGGGTGTGAGCTGGGAGCAGGGCAGTGAAATAGCGGGGGACAAGGCGACAAGGAGGCTATTTGTTTGTGGCCACCCCTTACGGGATTAAGGCGTCTAGGAATAGATAGATAGATAGATAAATAAATATACTATGGAGAGAGGGGGAGAGAAATACTACCAAAGGGAGAATAAAAATGCTATGGAAGGGAGAGGGTGATGCTAAAATTGGGTGAGGGAATGCTATGGGAGGGAAGGGGAATATTACTGAAGGAAGTACTGTCAGTGAGAAATGCCATCAGAGGGAAATACTGCTGTAGGGAAGTATTTCATCATTATCATCATCATCATCATCATTATTACTCTCACAGGTATCATCATTATTATTATCAGTCATCATCATCATCATTATCATTACCCTCACTGTCATCATCATCATCATTAGCATCACTGTCATCATCATCATCGTTATCATCACTGTCATCATCATCGTTATCATCACTGTCATCATGATCATCATCATCATCATCATTATCCTCACTACCATCATCATCATCATCATTATCCTCACAATCATCACTATCATCATCATCATCATCATCATCATCATCATCATCACCATCATTATCCTCACTACCATCATCATCATCATCATTATCCTCACAGTCATCACTATCATCATCATCATCATCATCATCATCATGGGTGAGGCAGGGTCCAGAGAGCAAGAAAAACCCTGATATAAGGAGAAACTAACCAAAACACAGTTCAGCCAAATGGGCCACACATTCACTCACTCACCATTCAAGCCCCTGGAATCCTGAATCAGTAATAAATATGCACACTTACGGCTTCCCACAACCTTGACCAGAGGGAAATATTGTCAGAGAGAAATATTATCTTGGGGTAATATTATCAGAGGAATATTGTGATAGGGGAAGGGCAGTGCATTAGGTAGTGAAGATATTGCACGGCTTTCTATAATGGATATTACTCTTTCATGTCTCTTACTGCTGATGTCAGGATTCATCTCTCTCTCTCTCTCTCTCTCTCTCTCTCTCTCTCTCTCTCTCTCTCTCTCTCTAAGGATATATATCTCTTCATCTCTATCTCTATCTATCTGTCTACCTATCTATCTGTCTGTCTGTCTGTCTGTCTGTCTCCGTTTACCTACTTGTCTCTCTGTCTATCTAACCATTTATCTATCTGTCCATCTATTTATATCTGTAACTTCCCCACTCTCTCTCTCTCTCTCTCTCTCTCTCTCTCTCTCTCTCTCTCTCTCTCTCTCTCTCTCTCTCTCTCTCTCTCTCTCTCACACACACACACACACACACACACACACACACACTCGCCATAGACCATGCTGTGATGTGCGTGTCCATGTGTGACAAACCCGGAGATGTGACCAGTCGTGTGCAACCACCCCGAAGGAAGAATGGCAGAGTCACGAGGTTGGATATTAAGTGGCATTGTAGATTTCCTAGCAATTTTTACTGAGCGATTTATTTTGTACCTTACACCTTAGTATTCAGGTATTACGATAAAGACCTAAAAAGCACAGCAGAGAATGATGATGATGGTGATGACGGTGATGATGATGATGATGATGATGCTTAACTCAAGTATTCAAAATATTCAGAGGACGCTGTAATAATACTGTCTATTTATATTTCACAGTAGATCGCTTAGATTGTACTAGAGGTAATGGGCATAAAATCATCGGTGAGCGATTTCAGTCACACTAAGTATTTCTTCTTTAATAGAGTTGTAAATATATGAAACAAACTGCCCTCCAATGTAGTGACGATACACGGTACTAACCTTTAACAATCGCTTGGATCAGTATCTGTCTTATGTCCCCCAGTTTAATATGTTTACTGCTGAATAACACACTTCTGTAGTATATACACTTTCTTTTTAATTTTTCAGAGCCTGGAGGATACAAGAGCAGAATAACATTAATAAATACTGTTGACTTAATGTTACTTTACTCCCTAACGTTAATAAATGCTGTTGACTTAATGTTACTTTACTCCCTAGCGTTAATAAATACTATTGACGTTATGTTACTTTACTCTTTAACGTTAGTAAATACTGTTGACGTTATGTTACTTTACTCTTTAACGTTAATAGATACTGTTGACGTTATGTTACTTTACTCTTTAACGTTAATAGATACTGTTGACTTAATGTTACTTTACTCTTTAACGTTAATAAATACTGTTGACGTTATGTTACTTTACTCTTTAACGTTAATAAATACTGTTGACGTTATGTTACTTTACTCTTTAACGTTAGTAAATACTGTTGACGTTATGTTACTTTACTCTTTAACGTTAATAAATACTGTTGACGTTATGTTACTTTACTCTTTAACGTTAATAAATACTGTTGACGTTATGTTACTTTACTCTTTAACGTTAATAAATACTGTTGACTTAATGTTACTTTACTCTTTAACGTTAATAAATACTGTTGACTTAATGTTACTTTACTCTTTAACGTTAATAAATACTGTTGACTTAATGTTACTTTACTCTTTAACGTTAATAAATACTGTTGACGTTATGTTACTTTACTCTTTAACGTTAATAAATACTGTTGACGTTATGTTACAAGAGAAAATGACTGTTCGGAGGGCAGTAAATGAAACCTGGCGGACCGATTCCTAAGAGTTTATTTTGTTTTCTTGGGCTCCACCTACTGCAAAGGTGAGACTATTGTTTTTCCTGGTATCATTATCATCATTCCAGCCTCAGTCTCGCGACGATTCCAAGAGAACCGGAGACTGGAGAAGGAATCTGAAGGTCCCAGGTTATGTGTCCTGGCATGCTGAGAGAACACAAAATCCAAATCCTTTATGCCCAATGGAAGGGCATGTCAGGAAGAGTCATATCAGTATTATGAGTGAACGATATAAATTGGTCGTGTCTACTGGAGGCTTCAGTGTGACCTGCACAAGGAAGCTGAAGGGTGAACTTGGACCAATTTCCACTAAATTACTACATAATGTACCCTACCATGACCTGTGAACACTATGGAGGTGCCCTGTTCAGTCTTAGTGACCGTTAGTCAGGCACCTCCATCCGGAACAGTAGGTGGAGACTAGTGACTGTCCGCACGACTGTTTCAGAGTTCTATGTTGTTGTTATTATTATTAAACTAGTGGTAGGTGGGGGCGCTCACCATCTCCTCACTCGATAGTAGTGCTGCCCTCGGATGTCTGCTCTTTCCTCTCCTTCATCCTTCTTTTCTTCCATCCTCTTCTTTCTTTCCTTCACTCCTTCCTCATCCTTCTGCCTGTGGGTGACTACACTGAGTGACAAGCCAAATGGTTTCCTGTACACCAGGAAACCATTTACTACGCTGAGTGGTAACCATGTAACCAAATTTCGGCGCCTACTGGTTTAGTGGGCAATTAAGGCGCTCCATTGGATTGAGCCGGTGAAGGTTTATCTCCAAGGGGTGGTTGGGGTTTATTGCTCACGTAATGCAACTCAGGGATGAGTGAGGCTGGTCACTCTCATCTTAAATGTCAGGACCAGCTTGCCTAGCCCCGGGCTCTTACGCTTCTCATGGGGCAACGTAGGATTGGATAATGAATGAATGAATTTATTATTATTATTATTATTATTCCTACTACTACTACTATTACTACTACTGCTGCTACTACTACTACTACTACTACTGCTGCTGCTGCTGCTGCTGCTACTACTACTACTACTACTACTACTACTACTACTACTACTACAGCTACTACGACCATGAATATGACTACAACTACTACTACTGCTACTACTACCACCACCACCACCACTACTACTACTACTACTACTACTACTACTACTACTACTACTACTGCTAAAAAGTAGTAGTGGCTGCTGTTGTTGTTGTTGTTGATGATGATGATGATGATGATGATGATAATGATGGCGATGTCTCAACTCACCCACCAAACCCACCTCATGCAAACCCTGCAATATCCTGCACAATATTCCTGCGTGTTTTATCAACAGAAAGGGAGGGTCGGGGTCACACTATCTCACGGACGGCCGCATAAATCTCCAGATAAAAATACCCGAAGATATAAATTCAGCCATATATCCCCGCACCAGCTCAGTTGAGGCCATTGTGTTGGAGTTATGGTGATGGTTTATGGAGAGTGATCACATGAGCTGCAGTAGGGGGGCCAAACTTCCCCTAATATTTCACCTCTGCGTCTCACACTCCCATTGTGGCTAATATTCCTGGGACGAGAGAGGCTTGGAATGTTACTCTGTCCATAGATACAAAAGTTTGCCTAATATTTCATGTCTGCCTCTCACTTTCCTGTGTTGGTTCCTGAGGTGAGAGAGGCTTGGAATGTTTCTCTGTCTATAGATTTTTTTTATGTGCTCGACTCTGGGCATAGGCTTCACAGCCTGCTCCCAAGGCCCAGTAGTCCTCCTACATATCATACACCTCTACATGTCACCACTTCGGCGCTAACACCCACCGTCCGTATTGAATACATGCTAGGGGCTGTCTCATACAGGACTGGTGTATTGCTATTAGCGGGGGTATTTTTACGACATGTCGGCGGGTCTTCTGGTAGATCGGTAAAGTCTGCTTTACATGAAATTCAAATCCTTAAACTATTCCCTGCCCCAGCGGGGATTTGAACCTGGGTCCGGTAGGAAAGCAGGCCACCTCTCTACCGATTGAGCCACTACCTCCCCCTAAAGTTAGCCTAATAGTTCATGTCTGCCTCTCACTTTCCTCTGATGGCTATTATTCCTGAGATGAGAGAGGCTTGGTATGCCTCTTGACCCATAGATAAAAAAAGTTTGCCTAATATTTCATGTCTGTTTCTCACTTTCTTCAGTTAGTTGTTATTCCTAAGTCGAGAGTGAATTGGTATGTTTCTGTACCCATAGATACAAAAGGTAGCCTAATATTTCACCTCTGCGTCTCACACCCCCATTGTGGCTAATATTCCATGGGTGAGAGAGGCTTGGAATGTTTCTCTCTCCATAGATACAAAAGTTAGCCTAATATTTCATGTCTGCCTCTCACTGTCTTATGTTGGTTACTATTCCTGAGATGAGAGAGGCTTGGTATGCTTTTGTCCCTATAGATAGAAAAGTTTGCCTCATATTTCGTGTCTGCTTCTCACTTTCCTTTGTTGGCTAGTAGTCCTAAACTGAAAGAGGCTTGGCACTAGACCACCAGGCGTCTTTTGGTTATATGGTTGCCATCCCTCAGAGCAAATAGTTTCTGCGTTACAGGAAATCATTTACCATGCCACTCAGTATAGAGTTAATTCCGTGCAGCACTACAGCAAGTGAGTGGATGGTGTGTGCCCCCAGCCATACGCCATTATATTTTTCCGTGCCTCTACCTTCCCCGACTCTCAAATCCCACCCAGCTCAGCGTAACCTTTGCAATCAGTACTGCAAGAGGGAGAAATATAACAAGAGTGAGAGACTGACGAGGAGAGTGTATGTGAGTGAGGTGGAGAGGGGGAGAGGGAGGGGGAGGCCAAGGATGAGATGGAGGGATGAAGTGGAGAGGTATATGAGAGAGGGGTGTGTGAGCTGGGAGCAGGGCAATGAAATGGCGGGGGACAGGGCGACATGGAGGCGATTTGTTTGTGGCTACCCCTTACGGGATTGAGGCGTCTGGCAATTGATAGCAAGAGTTTCTGTCCTACAGTTTATTTCCCTCCATGACTGGACTGGACAGAGTGGAGCGAATACAAAGGTGAGTTCAAATGTGAAGTTGAATTCTTCCTGGTGGGGAATATTTTGCTTTATAAATGAATTCAAATGAAGGGAAAAATCAACAGGAATATTCTCCCTCTTGTAGGGATTTGCAATAAGGTAGAATAGGATTAAGAGTTGTAAGCATATGGAAGCAAGGACAGATAGATTGCTAGGTTTACGCATACGCGGATTGGAACACGGACGTGACACGAATATCGTTCGTGTGGGGATCGCATCTGTTCCGGATTATCCCAGTCGAATTCGTCTAAAGACCGCTGCGGCGATGGTGTCTGCTTTTGTCCGTGTCGCAAATTTTATGTGGTCCTAAAATTTGAGCCGCGGACAATTTCCGAGTCGCCACCGACCTGTCTGCGCATCGCTCTCTAGTCGCATTCGTATCGAGTTCTATCTATCTATTGCCAGACGCCATAATCCCGTAAGGGGTGGCCGTTGACTTTGAGTTATTTGTTTTACGGGGAGGGGCACTAACCCTCCACCAACCCACTTGTTGACACGTAGGGAGCACGTATAGTTTGGTTATATGGTTACCACCCAGCGTTGTAAATGGTTTCTTGGCTTACAGGAAACCATTTGAATTATCACTCATTGTAAAGCCACCTGTAAAGGAAAGAAAGGCAATAAGAAGTGACAGGAAAGATGAGAGAAATAGGAAGAGAGGAGAGCAGGTTAAAAAAAATGATAAAGGCTAAGGAAGAAGTAGGCAGTACTACATCAAGTGAGTGGAGTTGTGGCGTGTATTTCGTGTCGCTTTCGAGGAGTCCAACAGTCTACGGGACCCGTGTGCCAGGTTTCACTTAGTCTCGCTCTGTACTTTCGATGGTAATGTACTTTATTATCTTCTCTCACTATGACTGCAAACAACTGTATTGCTAAAACTAGTGACATGGGTATTTCACTATTAAATTCGTGAGAGGCAGTATATGTAGCTACGAAATGAGGACTTCTGTTTTTCCCTCACCCACAATTTCATCTCAGAAAAAAAAAAAAAATCTCCAAAACAACATTTTCTGGTGCCAAGTATTTTATGTTGCCATTAGCTAGGTATATAGAGCCTTAGTAATGGTCCAGGGCACCTTGCAGGGTCATCAGAGGGAGGGCACAAACAACTTCCACCATCATGTCCACTTTTATTTGTTAATTCTAAGCTAATATTACGAATTGATTAAAAGGTCAAACTACCTGCCTTTCTAGATCTTTTTTCCATACACTGCAGACCAAAATATGACATTAAATACCAAAATTGCTATGAGTTTTGGTGTACCCTGAAATCTTACAAATCTTGCAGGTGTGTTCACTAGATCATACGATCCTGCCAGGGAACCGAACCAACTTCCACGCTGAAGTACTTCTCGAGTGTCAGTCGCTGCTTCTTGACCTGCTTCTGGTCAACGTTTCTCCCTCTAACTAGATCGACATCATCCCAGTTGAGTGCAGCCCTCCAAGCTCCTGGGATGACATCCCCATTCGGCGCTTCTGCATCCAACATCCGGTTTTGCAGACCCGGGAAGTTGATCCTGGTGAAATTGTGAAGTACCACACAAGCCATCACATCTTCTTGACTGTACTAAGTTTCTGAGGAAGTGGTGTGTGCAGGCACCGGAACCGGTTGGCCAGAATGCCAAATGCATTCCCGACTACCCTCCTTCCCCGTGATATTCGATAGTTGTAGATCTTCTGTTGCCTGGTGAGCAGCTTGCCTGGGACGGATTTCATAAGTCACTTACGTAGAGGAAATGCATCATACCCCAGGATGAAGTACGCCATATCTTCTGTGTCGCCTGGCATTGAGTCAGGAGGGGGGAAGCCGGTGGATCCGTCGTAGATGCACATCTTCAAAGCACTATCGTTGAACACTTGGCCATCTTAAGATGCACCAGTTGCACCCACATCGACCCATCGGAAGCGGTAGTCAGCATCGACCAATGCAAGGAGGAGGATGGAGTGGAACTCCTTGTAGTTGTAGTAGATCGATGCACCCTGGGCTGGGCATTTGATGCTTACGCTTCCCATCAAGGACACCAAGGCCATGCGGCACATTCCATCTTGTCCTGAACTGTTCCTCTATTTCAAGCCAAGCCTCGGTCGTTATGGGCGTGTCAATCACTTGGTTAACCAACTCGTTCACCAAAGCTTGGCAGACTTCTGGAATGAAGATGCTGATGGCAGAGTCTGACACACGGAAGTTGTACATCAGGGACTTGTAGCTGTCACCAGAAGCAAGGTACCTGAGGGTGACAGCCAGCTTTAGGCCAGCAGAAAGTGGATGTCTCCAGCGAGACAGCTACTTCTCAGTGGTGTCTTTGATACGATCCAGCAGCTGGGCAAACATGTCTGGTGGAATTCTGGTGAAGTTCTTGAATGCATTTGGATCATTCATCGACATTTCAGTAAGGAGCTGTTCATATTGCCCATAGAGTGGTCTGCTTTGCAGCCATTGCCTCACCCATAATCTTTTTCGACCGCCCCGTCGCTGACCATGCCGGAGTAAGTACCGGATAATCTCGTAGTCCATGAGTTGGAACTGCAGGTAAAGCTGTATTAACTGGCGGCGCTGTTGGGGAGGTAGATGAAATGGCATATTGGTTTGGTCTTCTGAAGAGATGCTAATGCTGGAGAAATGCTCAGGGGATGGTGAGGAGATGCTGGAGAGATGCTCACACGTCGAGAGGTGGTGATATGCCAAGTGGGAAAATCGCTTCAAATTTATAGTTCCACGCACGTAGCGTGATCGTAGCGTAATTGTACCGAGCTGAATCACTTTCGTGCCTTTACCGATTCGGTCGGGCCCATTCGTGTTGTCTCCGTCTTGTCCGAGTCGCAGTCGTATTACACCCGAACGGATTGCGTATTGCATCCGGCTTTTCCGTGTCACGATCGTACCGAGTCCGATTTGAAATCGCTTGGCATTCTTATGGCGCTCATTTCATGTCCGTACCGTCACCGCATACGGTTCCGTGCTCAGTTGTGTGAGATGTGCCGAAAACATTGCCATGTGGACCGTGATGAACGGAAGTTTTACTAGTCGTGGCCAATCCTCGTATGTGTACACCTAGCATATGTGTAAACTTTGCATGAGTAATTAGGAGAACAAGCAGCTTTGGTGCAGTATTCGGCATTTTTTTTTTTTTTAAGCATCACCAGACCACCTGCCTTCACGTGTAGTTTTATCTTCCGTAATGTAGCCTACGGAGCTAAGGGTAATAGGAAGAATTAAT
>NC_136955.1:44492654-44515154 GCF_032717465.1 Coenobita brevimanus
GTGGAGGGGGGAAGAGGGAGGGGGAGGCCAAGGATGAGTTGGAGGGTTGGAGTGGAGAGGTATATGAGGGAGGGGGGGGTGTGAGCTGGGAGCAGGTCAGTGAAATGGCATTGGACTGGGCGACATGGAGGCGATTTGTTTGTGGCCACCCCTTACGGGATTAAGGCGTCTGGCAATAGAATAGAAATCAATAATTAGAGCCTCGATTTTATAGTACTAGGCCAACGTCTTTTCAGGGTAGTCCATATATAACCCTCACCTTCTACTCGGCCAGGCAATTTCTCGTGTGTTGCGGGACTGCTCATTTTATCATTAGGTGCAGGAGAGGGGGCCTTTACATGGTGGCACCTTTATAACTGGGTGGCTCCACTGCCTGGTTATACAAACGTTCCTCATCTCCCTATCCCCCAAAAGGAAGATAATGGCCTGCAAAAGGGTAGCTTCAGCC
This sequence comes from Coenobita brevimanus, assembly GCF_032717465.1. Taxonomy (NCBI): domain Eukaryota; kingdom Metazoa; phylum Arthropoda; class Malacostraca; order Decapoda; family Coenobitidae; genus Coenobita; species Coenobita brevimanus. Next base: position 44,493,103 of record NC_136955.1, read on the forward strand.
TGCAGTCCACTGGGTTCACGGATTTTGAAGTTTCAAGAGGTTATATTATGGTAATTATGAGAAAAAAGAAAAGCGAATAAAAAAATGAAAAAGTGCTATATCAACTTGGGTAAAACTCTGACCCATTACGGAGACACAGTATCTTTTGGTCTTCGGGGTTACTATGAGACCATATTCGCCCATAAGAATATCGTAAATTTTAGCTCCATAAGCCTGAGAAACGGACCATAGTTATTATATCTTTAACAGATTATCCTCATAAAATTTCTGGAAATTCCACTACGACGCCCTATGTAAGTTGCTTGGGTGAGGTGTTGTATTTAAGATGTATTTACTGCACGGAGCCTGGGATACACAAACGCATGTACGATCATGTCCCCGTCGTAACTTTGGTTGTGATGTGCAGGAAGGACAAGGAGGAAATCGAATCTTCGCCTGTCTTCTGATCTAGCTTCATGAATTAACATCAGTTACAAGACGAAACAGCAGGTTATAACTGTTTTCATTTGGGAAGAGCAGGGAAAGGAGTGTTAAATCTTCCCATGTGTAGTTCTTCCTGTAAAAAACATATCCAAGTTACGACATGGAATCGATCGTAAATATCTTTGGGAATCCCCCCCCCCCCGTTACTATTTGAACAGTTCACTCAGACAAATTGATGAGCTCGATGGCCCGAACGTTCGACTCATGTATTTTTCCATTATACTCGACAGCAATAAAGCTAGGGCTAAGAGATGGGGCAGGGAGGGGACAGTGTTTCAGCCGTGGTCTCAGCACTAGATGGCAGTGGCGTCGAATCTTGTCGTCTGCTGCTGTGAGGCGGGAAGACGCGATGTGGTCAATATGTAAACAAGCCAATCGCCGAAGCCTTCATGTCGCCCTCATACTCCATGCATGCCTGCCCTGTATGTGGAAAAAAAAAACGACGCACGCAGCCAGGAGTGAAGCTTCATTTGTCCATCAAAGATGCCACAAGATGCGTATTTATGACTGATCTATTTACGAAATGGATAAATAAACGACTTATTACGTTGATGCTTTTACCAGCAGTTTTGCCTTGTCATGGCTTGGATTGAGGGATTACCGCCATCTCAGAAAGACTAGGCTATATATATATACATTGCCTGAATAATTAACATTAGCCTAAATAACACTGTGGACTGATAAGCACCACAAATGTCTGCATATAGTGATTGCAATATTAGGACTAGAATGTGTGTGTGTGTGTGTGTGTGTGTGTGTGTGTGTGTGTGTGTGTGTGTGTGTGTGTGTACTGATAAGTATTACAAATCTCAGCATACAGTGATTGCTAAAAGGACTAGAACGCGCGTGCGTGTGTGTGTGTGTGTGTGTGTGTGTGTGTGTGACTGCTAAAACCTGTAATGAAACTGATGTGTTATTAATAGAGATGAAATGTTTTGCCCTTGAAAAACTTTCACAACCAATAGCAACAGTTAACAATTTCCAGTATTTTTGTCCATAACTATGAACTGTTATAGTGCATTGTAAAATAAAAATATCTTCTTAGAAATTGGAGTGTGCCTTCATTACCTACCACCATGCTGCTGGTTACAACACTCGAGGAAACACAGTCAGTAGGGGCCTCCAAGGACTAGTGATGTGCTAGCGAACAGTAAAGGGTGGGATACGGAAACAGGTATTGCGGAAATGCTTACGTTTACCCTTGAATCCTGACATCATTACTTCCCCATGCCGTTTTCTTTGTCGAGGCGTCTTGCTCTCGAGATGGAAGCACTGTTATTTCCTCCACTTTTTTCCTCCTACTTCGACCTTCCTCATACTTCCAGCTTCCATGCTCGACTGGGTGAATTTACACCTGGGGAACGGACAAGGACAAACACTAGCGAGCCTGGTAGTGGTCATGCGTAGCTACTGTAATATTGAGAGCATAACCAAACCTGAACGAGCACAAAGGAGTGCCCGCATGAGTGTCGGTAAATTAGTGTTTCCTTGTAGATTTCTGTTTCATGTGAAGAGTTAATGGATGACAATAATTCCAGCATATGCATTTCCCTTCTGCCTTGACATTCTGGTGTATGAGTGACTAGAGTGGGGATACTGAGGCACACATCAGGACATGAACGAATGCACAGGGAAGCATATGCCATTTACGTAATTCACCGGGTCGGTCAGGATCACTTGATGGTCGTGATCGTCAGCTTTTACCCTCCCGGAAGGGAGCTGAGAGCTCATATAGTCCGATCTAAGGGCAAGACTCACCTTCATACACGCACACACCCGTCCCCTTGCTCCAGGGGGACAGTAACCACCCACTTCATCAGTGAAACTTTTCGCAACCTGAGCGAGGCGCGAACTCCCGTCCACCAGATGGCAAGCGAGAACGTTACCACTGCACAAGCGAGCGGTAAACGTTCATTAATGCTTGTTCGGCTGTGCTTGTTCGCGCACGTTTGCCATGGGTAAATCCACTCTTAGAAACGTTAATGAAAGGCATACACGCGGTGGCGCCGCGTGTCCTGTGTGGGCAAAGCAGCTGCGACGTCCACCCGGGAGCCAAACCTAATTCCCCCCACCTCGTCATGGGGATGTACCGTGATCCGATCCTACTGAGGGGACGCTGGATCCCTGCACGGTGTATATATTGTACTGTACCTGTTGGACGGCCCCACATAAGCAGGTCTTTACTGCGGTCGACGGGTCTGCTCCACTGGACAGACCAGGGTTAAACAGCATCAATATAAACAGGTTACCATTTGGACAGTCCACCCAGTGAGTTAGCAATTTCAAAGTCCCGAACTATCGACCCGTGTGTATTGCCTCGCCACACTGCAGTACAGAAACCCAGCAGTTGTCAGTTTAGATGGTGGAGTGAAAACGTTCTACTCACGTCCTATTTGTTCAGTTACCTTAATTGGGTGGATTTACGTGTATCATATGTAGGACAGTGTTGCCGTTTCGTGTAATTCCATCTGATGATGTAGATAAATGAGTGACGAAGCAAGTCTGTCATTCCGCACTAGTGTGGAAAATACAGTCAACTCATTCTCGCAATTTTTGAGCAGTAACGAAGATTTTAACATAGCAGGGAGGCAGTAACATAGGTTGGTATTCAGCTCCTTCATAGTTAAACCAGTGAATATACAGCGTTTGTTTATAATACTGTCATTTAAAACAGTGAATAATACGTCCTGCCATTAAAACAGTGAATAATACGTCCTGCCAATAAAACAGTGAATAATACGTCCTGCCATTAAAACAGTGAATAATACGTCCTGCCATTAAAACAGTGAATAATACGTCCTGCCAATAAAACAGTGAATAATACGTCCTGCCATTAAAACAGTGAATAATACGTCCTGCCAATAAAACAGTGAATGATACTTACTGCCACACTGTCTATATTCATTCTACTGGCGGCGTCATTACCACCACAGAAAATTACTTAACCAGTTATTTACAAGGCACATGCCAGCCTCTACCACTGCACACTTACTCTGAAATGTTAAGATACTGTACAAGCGAATCGTGTATAGTTCTGATAGGAAATTTGGATATGGATAAACGTACTTGCCTCTTGTTGGGTTGTTTATCAGCATTTATCTTTACTATTTAACGCCCCTATACACTAATAAAGTAAGTCTGATTCATTTATTAATACCCTCTCTTACAATGTTCATAAGTAATACATGTGCTGTACCTCTTTCACGTTAACTTGGCTCAGACTTTCTTCCTTTTGCAGCTTATTTCCTCTCAGTGACACAGTAGAACAATGCTACGGCTTTACATTCTTTCCATAGCACTTCTTCGTGACTAGCTTCATTTTCTAGTGTTACTCTAACCCTATAACTCAGCATACTTGATGGAGAGACGTCAGTTTTAGGCCAAGTTAAAGTGAAAAAGGTATAGTTGTGCCAGTATCACCAAGAGGACGTGTGGAATAAGGACGTTAGAGCCAGTGTGAAGTTTAGGGCAAGGCTGACGGTAGGTGTCTAGGCAGGAACTTAACCAAAATTTTTAGGTAATTTTGGGGCTAATTTTGAGTAGGGAAATGCAATATTAACTCGAATTTGCCTCTCAATGATTTCTGACCTAAAATTACTGAAGACCGTATGGGAGAAATTGGCTTCCCTCAGTTGTAACTCAAAAGATTATTAGTGATTGTAGGTCTAGAGGGTGAGAAGGCAACCAGTTGATATATTTCTCTCTCTCTCTCTCTCTCTCTCTCTCTCTCTCTCTCTCTCTCTCTCTCTCTCTCTCTCTCTCTCTCTCTCTCTCTCTCTCTCTCTCGCTCTTATTTACTCCACTTTTACCCTGGAGGTCCTTCCTAATGCTTGTTTAAAATCATGTGGAACTTCAGTATACTTCAGAGATCGTCCTACACGCTAAGTCTCCATAACACCTTGAAATTACCAGCACGTTTTGTCAGTCTGCTGCCATTTAACGGGAGGGATCACTCTCACAGCATGGGTACTAAGTTGTGATTAAATATTTATTGACCTTTAGTTATGAGGCAGCAATGGGTGTCCTTGGTTACTAATCTGACTACACTGGGCCATCACCTGAGCTGAAAGGAGTTAGGAATCCTTGTCACACGAAGCGAAACCGTCTACAGGTAGGGAAGGATTGCTAAATATGGTGCATTGAGATATAAGTGCAAATTACAGAAATGTTTACCATCAACATTTAAGTAGTTTAATTGAATATACAGTAACATGAATACTTGTGAGCAGTGAAATGGCGAGGGACAGGGCGACGTGGAGGCGATTTGTTTGTGGCCACCCCGTATGGGATTAAGGCGTCTGGCAATTGATAGATTGTGACATGAGCTGATCACATAGCAGTGCCCTACAACTGCTATTTTCCTCTCTTGCAGTGTGAATTACCCACCGAAGTACCATCAAGATCGTGAGTACCACATTAAGTTCATTGACTCACAAACGACTCAGGGTCAGAAGTTTACATTGAGGGTGGGTAGTGGCGATGGGTCTGAGGGGGAAAACAGCTTAATGGAGGGAAAAATGAATCCACTGGGGGAAAAGACTCATGGTGGGGAAAATGTCCATGGAAGACGATAGTTTCATAGAATATAGATTTGTAGGAAATATCAGGACTGAAGGAGATAGTCGACAGGTGTAGGCTATTGGAAGAAAATCACCTTGAGGGAAAATAGGTCTGTAATGGAAAAAATAATGATCCCTGTGGATAATTAGGCCCAAGTGGAAAATTTACTCAGCGCAGGAGGGAAAATGCTGCAGGTAGCTTGGGGCTGTTCCTTAAGGGGTGTAACCAGAGAGCGATTATTTTTCTCCATGTATAGTTAGTCTTGCACTCCTATTGGCATCGTCTGAGCTAGTGTCGTGAGAAAGAGCAACGTCGCACCTTCGTCATCCCCCAAGCAGAAAAAAAAAAGGTAGTAGGTTAACGAAATATTAGGCCTGCGCTGGTTAGGTATAGGTTGGTTTAATGTCAAAATACGGCTTTTGTGATGATTTTTTTGGGTTTCATTAGCCGTATTGTTTCATCTAATTCCTAACGAAGGCGAGAGGTGTGATTTCATGCTGAACTCGCTCCAACGTTGCCCTTATGACTGCATGACTAAGTGTTCCCGATACACACACACACACACACACACACACACACACACACACACACACACACACACACACACACACACACACACACACACACACATGGGCTTACGTGCAAGACATACTGTGATAATACTACAAGAATCACTCGTCATACTGATAAAGATATTTCTGTTCAGTATTCATGTCCAGTCTCAGGAAATATCGATTAACTTTTGCTTCAGGTAAGTAGCATTCAACATAAATGACTTTTCAGTGGCATTTCCTTCACAAACTAATCTGAAATTATTGATAAACCTGGAGAATGGAGGGGAAGGAAGTCACAGTTAGGCATCACTTGCTATACAAAATACTGTCAAAATCGAACGAATCGCACGAATTATTGGGAAAACTAATTTGAGTATAAAAGCGAGTGAGTGAACCTTCAGATTTGACACCAGTATTTCATCTTATGCCCCCACCCTTCCTCTCCATATTACCACCTGTAGATGGGACGAAAGTAGCTTGAGTGTATATATATAGCTGAGTTTCCGCTGACCTCATCGTTTTTCAATGGTAGTCAGACGTGGGGAGTGTGGTTGGGGAGGGAGCGAGGGCATGAGTGTGGTTGGGGAGGGAGCGAGGACATGACTGTGGTTGGGAGGGAGCGAGGACATGAATGTGGTTGGGGAGGGAGCGAGGGCATGAATGTGGTTGGGGGGGAGCGAGGGCATGAATGTGGTTGGGAGGGAGCGAGGGCATGAATGTGGTGGGGAGGGAGCGAGGGCATGAATGTGGTGGGGAGGGAGCGAGGACATGACTGTGGTTGGGAGGGAGCGAGGGCATGAATGTGGTGGGGAGGGAGCGAGGGCATGAATGTGGTGGGGAGGGAGCGAGGGCATGAATGTGGTGGGGAGGGAGCGAGGGCATGAATGTGGTGGGGAGGGAGCGAGGGCATGAATGTGGTGGGGAGGGAGCGAGGGCATGAATGTGGTGGGGAGGGAGCGAGGGCATGAATGTGGTGGGGAGGGAGCGAGGGCATGAATGTAAAATATATCACGTGAGGGAGAAGGAGCAATGGTTGAGAGAGGGTCAGTAGGAGGAGAGGACCTATTTGTGGCTCTGTACTTGGGGAGTGTGTGTGTGTGTGTGTGTGTGTGTGTGTGTGTGTGTGTGTATAAAAATGCAATATCGTCTGTGTGTTTGCTTGTTTGTTTCGTGTGTATGTGTGTGTTGCCCTACCCTGTCTTTCCTAGCCCTGCCCTGCCCTGCCCTGTCTGCTCTTGCCCTGTCCTGCCAGTTCCATGCCTGCCTGTTCTTGCTCTGCCCTTCCCTCCCAGGTCTTGCCCTGCCTTGCACGTCCTTGTCCTGCCCTGCCTGTTCTTGCCCTGCCATGCCTGCTCTTGGTCTGCTTCCTCTTGATCTGCCCTGCCTGATCATACCCTGCCCTACCCTTCCTGCTCTTGCCCTACTCTGCCTGCTCATGTCCTGCTTTGTCTCGCCTTGCCCTACCCTGCATGTTCTTGTCCTACCCTGCCTGCTCTTCCGCTTCCCTCCCTGTGGTGTCCTGCGCAGAGGCAAGAGAGGCGAACTGATTTCTTAATAGTACACTTCCCATTATCAGCAGTGGAAGGAAACGTTGGGTAACAAAAAAATATCATCACTTGGGGCTAAGATGCGAATGAATGTGTGTGTGTGTGTGTGTGTGTGTGTAAATTGGGAGTGTGTCGTCCTGTCTCGGCTACCTCCCTTTCTTTGGTGGAAGCAGCCTAGGTATATAGATAGATGGACGAACTTACCAGCATACGCATTTTCTTTGTGTAAACAGCGCAGATTTGTGTGTTAAAATAGGGTTGTGAATGAACGCGGTTGTGAATGGTGCAGGTTCGATTCGGGCAGGTCATCTAGCCTGTTTGAAGGAATATCTTTGTAGACTCTAAGTTCTTCCTAGATATAATCCTAGCTGAATATATCTTGGCATTAGAGGGTATCGAGTACTACGTAGGATGTGGATGTGATAGGAAGCGTTAGGAGAAACACACTGAGGTGGTTTGGCCATGTGGAGATGATGGAGAGTGAGAGACTGACGAGGAGAGTGTATGTGAGTGAGGTGAAGGGGGGTAGAGGGAGGGGGAGGCCACGGATGAGATGAAGGGATGGAGTGGAAAGGTATATGAGGGAGGAGGTGTGAGGTGGGAGCAGGGCAATGAAAAGGCTGTGGACATGGCGACATGGAGGCGATTTGTTTGTGGCCACCCCTTACGGGATTAAGGAGTCTGGCAATAGATGGATAGATAGAAGGATGTTTTTAAAAACCTCGCGCAGATTTCACAAACCAACAAAGACCAATCGATAGCCACGTGCTTTAATCCCTAAAGGAGAAGCCACAAACAAATCGCCTCCAAGTCATCATGTCCTTTGCCATAAGGCTGCTCTCCTTTCAACCACCCTCGTTCATATACCTCTCCATCCCATACCTTGAATCTTATCCTCGGTCTCCTCCTCCCCCTCTCCTCGTCTCACATACACTCTTCTAGTCAGTCTCTCATTCTCTGTCCTCATCGTTATATCACCTCAACACCATAACACTACAACATAAACACGAACCAATATTTCAATATCTTTAATGACAAAAAATATTATCCTAGTCACGAAGAAGTGCTATGGAAAGAACTTAGAGCCATGGGATTCCGTTTCTCCCACCAGGCCTCGTGAAATAGGCTAGAAATGGGTTAAAATGGGCCAGGGTAAAGTGAGCTAACTCCTCTCACACTATTTCGCCCTAATCTCAATTTTTCAGAGTCACACAGGGATACAAACATGCGCACCCAAATTGCTACGAGTTTTGTGTGTGTGTGTGTGTGTGTGTGAGAGAGAGAGAGAGAGAGAGAGAGAGAGAGAGAGAGAGAGAGAGAGAGCTTGTTTCTGTGTATGAATGTTCTGTATGTATGTATGTGCGAGTATGTGTGTTTATTTGTGTGTTCATGTATGTGTGTGTGTGTGTGTGTGTGTGTGTGTGTGTGTGTGTGTGTTTGTGTGTGTGTGTGTGTAAGTATGTATGTGTGTGTGTGTGTGTGTGTGTGTGTGTGTGTGTTAATCCTGACGTGCTGATTGCATAGCGGGCGTTGAGCTGGCGAGCTTTGGAAGCTTCGTAGGGTGGGAGTAAAAATATAATAATCTTGCCATGTATACAATGTTCCCTGAGCGATTTATTCTTATTTTATTTTATTATTATTTTTTTTGAAGGGGGGGGGACTTTCAGATTATTCAAGGGCAAATTTTTGAGTAATAAATGCTATATCAACATTGAGGGGGACAGGGCGACATGGAGGCGATTTGTTTGTGGCCACCCCTTACGGGATTAAGGTATCTGGGAATAGATAGATGGATAGAACATGGGTCTGATTTTCAACTGTTTGGGAATTACACTTACTGATGATCTCGTGGTCTCTCTCATAATGGACTGGTCACAAAATGGTCTCTCTCATAATGAACATATTGGACTGGTCACAAAATGGTCTCTCTCATAATGAAATCATCTCAAAATGGTCTCTCTCATAATGAACATAATGGTCTCAAAATGGTCTCTCTCATATGAACTTAATGAAATGGTCTCTCTCATCATGAATCCATAAGCCTATCAGTAACTGTAGAACCGCTATCTTGCCGCGTCAGGAAGCTCCCTAACACCTTTACCTAAGCGATTTATTTTGCTTATTACACCTTATTTCCTCCCCTGTGCTACATAAATACATCTAATATCGCCATACTCTGGATAAATAACGTACAAAAGGATATGAGCCAGGCGTATCTAAAAATAAATCGCTACGGAAAAGGTGCTAGGGAGATGCCATACTCTGCATAAATAACGTACAAATGGATATGAGCCAGGCGTATCTAAAAAATAAATCGCTAAGGAAAAGGTGCTAGGAAGATGCCATACTCTGCATTAATAACGTACGAAAGGATATGAGCCAGGCGTATCCAAAAATAAATCGCTAAAGAAAAGGTGCTAGGGAGATGAGAATAGTACGCCTGTTGATAAAGCATTTTAGTTTAACGTTAACCCAAGGACAGTGTTCAGATAGACTTTCCTGCAGTTCTATCTATCTATCTATTGCCAGACACCTCAATTCCGTAAAGGGTGGTCACAAACAAATCGCCTCCATGTCGCCCTGTCCCCCGCCATTTCACTGCCCTGCTCCCAGCTCACACACCCCCTCTTTCTCTTATACCTCTCCACTTCATCCCTCATCTCATCCTTGGCCTCCCTCTCCCGCTCCCCCTCTCCACCTCACTCACATACAGGGACAATTTTATCATTAATTCATCTTTAATTGATCCACAGGGTGACATGGAGGCGGTTTATTTGTGGCCACCCCTTACGGGATTGAGGCGTCTGGCAATAGATAGATAGACAGATATTTTTATCGTTTTCAAGCTTATTTCTCGTAGGTCAGTAGTGGAAAAAACACAACTTTACATCCTTTCCATAACACTTCTTCGTGACTAGGAAGATACTATTATGATTAGGCACGATACTGAAATTGTGGTCTGTATTTGGGAGGGAGGGAGGGGGCGGCCGAGGATGAGATGGAAGGATGAGGTGGAGAAGTATATGAGGGAGGGGTGTGTGAACTGGGAGCAGGGCCGTGAAATGGCGGGGGACCGGGCGACATGGAGGCGATTTGTTTGCGGCCACCCCTTACGGGATTAAGGCGTCTGGCAATAGATAGATAGATTTACGTTGCGATTTTGACAGCAGTTTTAGGCCAGATCAGAGTAATAATAATTTCTGAAGTCCTAAGTTTATATAAATGTGAACCCAGTGGACTGCAGTATGAAGTTGCCAGTGTCCTATAGTCCCCCATCCTCCTGTTGGGTGATAGGAAGCAGGTCGAGGGACGTTTGTATAACCAGGCAGCTCCACCGCCCAGTCAAGTCGATGCCACCTCGTGAAGGCGTCTACATTCAGCTCTAAGCCACGTTTGTCAAGAGTATTGTGGTATTCCTTGCCAGACTCATGCTATTCTACGAAGCAGCAATTGTCACTACCATCACATAGGAAGAGACGGCAATTTTCATGCATTTTTTGTGGAGAGTAGAGGAGGGCGGCTGTGGAGAGACTGGAGAGTTAGAGAATGACGTGGAGAGCATGCGAGTGGATGGGGAGAAGGGAAGAAGACCGAGGATGAGATGGAAGGATAGGGTGGAGAGGTATATGAGTGAGGGTGTGAGCTGGGGAGAGGGCAGTGTGATGCTGGAGTACAGGGTGACATGGAGGCGATTCGTTTGTGGCCACCTTTTTAAGATTAAGACTTTTGCTTATACACAAATAAATAAATAGATAGATAGACAGATAGGTAGATAGATAGATAGACAGACACATACAGAGATGGACAGAAATGTGTGTAAATAGGCAGGTAGACAGACAGACATTGATCGATTGATAGATAGATAGGTAGATAGATAGACAGATCGAAAGACACAGACAGATAAACAGATAGATAGATAGACACACAGACAGGTAGACAGAAGGCCTGACCACAGCTGTCTTGCAAAATAAATGAGATGTCTAAATTATGCCTGTCACCCAAAGGTCATGAGTCTTTTAATATGCATAGGTATTATTCTATAGTAATATTGAACAGCGTAGCAGAGAGAATATGCCAGCGTGGATTTTCTAAATATGAGAGAGAGAGAGAGAGAGACAGAGACAGAGACAGAGACAGACAGACAGAGGTTAAGCAGAATATAAATGCTTTGTAAGGAAAATAGGAAATTATGGTACGTCTATATCTTTCCTAATTTCATTCCAGCTTACATCACGTGTATTAATGTTGTTTATATGTGGGTGAGGGAGCTATAAAGGCTGTGTTAAGAAGAGGTCAGGGTCTTGCTATGGGACGAACACACACACACACACACACACACACACACACACACACACACACACACACACACACACACACACACACACACACACACACACACACACACACACACACACACACACACACACACACACACACACACACACACACACACACACACACACACACACACACACACACACACACTACAACCTTCCTCAGAGCTAAACCAGGATAATTTGGTAAAACACCGTCGAATGCTTTTAAAACAGAGGAAAAACAATGCTGGGATGAATCTTGGAGTCCTTAATCCAGCAACATCAGATCAAATAAAGAGAGAGGGAAGGAGTGGCCCAGTGCTTTTAGAAGTTTTGAGAGGGCGGATCCAGGAGACTTAGAGGAGGAGGAAAGGGGGGGGTAGGATGGAGAGAGAGAGGTGGGAAACAGGGAGAGAGAAGGAAGGAAGAGGAGAGGAGTAACGACGAAGAGAAAGGATGGGGAGGGAAGAGGAAGCGAAAGAAATGGGGATAGAGAGAAACAGAGTGGTGAAAGGAATGAGACAGACAGACAGACAGGAATACAGAGAGAGAGAGAGAGAGAGAGAGAATCGGAGAAGAGGAGGGGAGGAAAGAACTGCTGAAGGTAGGGTGAAAAATAAAAAGGGGAGGAGAAAGAGAAAGATATGAAAACGAAAGGGAGAGAGAGGAGAGAAAGAGAACGGAGGAAAGAGGGAAGGGAGAGGAGGAAGAGGAAGAGGAGTGGACGGATGGGGACAGGATATGGAGAGAAGGGGGAAGAAAAGAGATAGAAACGAGGGAGGGAGGGAGGGAGAGGAGAAGAGAGAGGAAAAAGGAGGAAGAGAGAGAGAGGAGGAAAGAGAAAATAGTGTAATGAATTAGTGAGAGAAAAGAAAGAGAGAGAGAGAGAGAGAGAGACTTAGGTAGGTACATATGAAGAAAGACGTAATACTTAGACAGACAGACAGACAGACAGGCAGGTAGAAAGGCAGAGAGAGAGAGCAAAAATAACCTTGTTTACATTTGGGTTAGGTCTCCGCTGGCTACATAGAGTCATATATAAACCATACTGACCCCCCCATCCCTCATATTGCGGCCTGTGTGTGTGTGTGTGTGTGTGTGTGTGTGTGTGTGTGTGTGTGTGTGTGTGTGTGTGTGAGAGAGAGAGAGAGGGAGAGAGAGAGACAGAGAGAGAGAGAGAGAGAGAGAGGGAGGGAGGGAGGAAGAGAGAGAGGTTAATTTCCTATATGAAGTTAACTTAATCGTCCTGTGATGAGATTAAATAGCCAATAGATACATAGAGAGAGAGAGAGAGAGAGAGAGAGTGAGTATGAGGTCAGGCTGGTGTTTTATAGTGCGGGTCAGTAAGGGTCATATTTCCCTTCCATTACTGTGAGTGAGCCTGCCACAGTTTATGACCACACAGCCTAGCCTCACCCCCTGCCCTCTCTCTCTCTCTCTCTCTCTCTCTCTCTCTCTCTCTCTCTCTCTCTCTCTCTCTCCTTCCTTCAGAGCAGCCCTTCCTCCTTTCTCTTCTTTCCTCTCTCCTCTTCCAAACCCCCGTCTTTTCCTCATCGCCAATGCCTTCAACCTCTCTTTCTCTATCCTCTCTAATCTTATTCTATCCTCCTCCTCCTCCTCCTCCTCCTCCTCCTCCTCCTCCTCCTCCTCCTCCTCTTCCTCCTCCTCTTCCTCAAAACTAAGTCCACTAATGTGATAATATCTGGTATACTCCCAAGGATCAAGGCAGAAAATAGTTTCTATGATAAGGCCTTCAGCACAAATAACCGGCTCAAATCTCTCTGCACGCAAGAGGGAGTTGACTTTGTCAATCTGTGGGACCAGTTTTATGAGCAACATACTCTATTCCAGAAAGATGGTCTCCATTTGAACTCAGTAGGAGCGGCACGGCTAGGTAGACTTCTACACGATAAAGTTGCCCTCTTCAGATCAAAAAACGCGGCACGTCCAGGAACAGTAACCTTAACGTAAATACCCACAAAGTCAGATCACCAACTGTTCGGAACGGAATTAGAGTCTGCTATGCTAACGCACGTAGTCTACGTAACAAGTTTGAGGATTTAGAATCTCTAATTTACCTAGAAAATTATGACATCATTGGCATCACAGAGTCCTGGATTAACACATCTGACCGTGACTTTCTAGCGGAATACTCACTAACAGGGTACAATATTTTCAGCTGTGAGCGACCACATCGAGCTGGTGGCGGTGTTTTACTATATGTGAAAACTAGTCTCCATCCCCTTGTGCTATCCAAACCCAGTATTACCAACATAGATGCCAGTTATGTTCAGCTAAGTATTAATTCACACAAAATAAATATATGTCTCATCTATCGTCCGCCAGCACAGTCAACTGAGACAGATGAAAAACTTTATGATCAAATTGCGGAAATTTGTTGTCAAGAGGATAGCGTAATTTTTGGAGACTTTAATCTACCGGTAACAAAGTGGGGTGAACCACTGACGGCACACTCAGGACAAGAGCTTTATACGAATCTTCAGGAAAGCGCCCTTTCCCAACACGTAGAATACCCAACGAGAGGAAACAATATCCTAGACATCATCTTGACTACAAATGATAACCTAGTCAACAACGTTGAAATAGGACCTGAGTTTAGTTCCAGTGATCATCGAACTATACAGTTTAATATTACTACTGAAAAAGTAAAAGAAACGGAGAGCAAAGAAAAGGTCCCAGATTATCGTAGAGCTAATTTCAACAGGCTCAGAGCGCTACTTGCAACTGCAGATTGGAATCAAATGTCTGAAACCGATGACATAAAACAAGCATGGGAAATATTCACCGAAAAATTTAATGAAGTGGTAAAGTCATGTGTGCCACTACGTAACAGACGTCCAGCTGGAAATAGTAAACCAAAGTGGTGGTCCAGTGAAATAAAAAGTAACTTAATAGCCAAAAAACAGGCATACCATAAATATAAAGCTACACAAAATAATGATGATAAATTACAATACGATGATCTACGCCGCACATCGAAAAGACTTATTAAACAAAGCAAAAGAGCACTGGAGATCCACATTGCTAATACGTGCAAATCAAATCCTAAAGAATTTCACAGTTACATTAGAAAGAAAAAGGTTATGACTACATCAATAGGTCCTCTAGAAACAAACAATGGCAGACACACTGAAAATGAGGTCGAAATGGCAAACATTCTTAACGATTACTTTGCGTCTGTTTTTACAGTAGAAAACACCACCAGAAACCTACTGTTACCCACAAACCAAGCAAATAGCACAGTCCTTAGTAACTATGCTATCCATAATAATGATATCCTTTCAGCCATAAATAGTACGGAGATAAACAAAACCCCTGGCCCCGATAAAATATCACCGAGAATTCTCAAAGAAGCAAAACATGAGTTACTGCTGCCACTCTCTGTCTTATTCAATAAATCATTAAGTACTGGGAAAGTTCCACGCGAATGGAAACTAGCAAATGTAACACCAATTTTCAAAAAAGGAAATGAGTCGCACCCAGGAAATTACAGACCAATCAGCCTAACATCAGTAGTGTGCAAGTTAATGGAAAAAATCATAAGAGATAAAATAGTTAATTATCTAGAAGAAAATAATATAATTAAAGACTCGCAACATGGATTCAGACATCGTCGTTCATGCTTAACTAACCTACTGGACTTCTTCCATGATGTTTACAAATCATACGATGACTCAAGAGCAGTAGATATAATTTACCTCGACTTTCAGAAAGCATTTGACACTGTCCCTCACAAGCGTCTCATGAGAAAAATAGAAGCACATGGAATAAAAGGAAAGACGCTAAAATGGTTACAAGACTGGCTGTCAGACCGAAAACAGCGAGTTGTGATAAACGGAAAGGAATCCAAATGGCGTAATGTGATCAGCGGCGTTCCCCAGGGCTCAATACTTGGACCGATACTTTTTATTATCTATATAAATGACATTGATGAGGGTCTAAATTGTAAAGTATCCAAATTTGCAGATGATACTAAAATAACCAGTAAAGTCGCTTCAAAATTACAGTGGCAGCAGTTACAAAATGACCTTAATACTTTAGCAAGCTGGGCAGAAAAATGGCAATTGAAATTCAACACAGAAAAATGTAAAGTACTTTATATTGGAAGTAACAATGTCCATGCAAATTACAAAATGAACAATATTCAGTTATCAAGTACAGACAGTGAAAAGGATCTTGGTGTGATAATATCAAATGACCTAAAACCAAGCAAGCAGTGTACCGATGCGGTAAAAATTGCAAACAAGCTAGTGGGTTTTATTGGAAGAACTTTCGAGTTTAAATCGGAAAAAGTCATACTTGCCTTGTACAACTCGCTAGTGCGCCCCCATCTTGAGTATTGTGTGCAATTCTGGTCTCCGTACTACAGAAAGGACATTGAAAAATTAGAGAAAATTCAGCGAAGAATCACAAAAATGGTACCACGACTTAGAAACAAACCATATGAGGAACGCCTTGAAGAACTTAAATTATTTAGCCTAACGAAGCGCAGGTTAAGAGGGGACCTTATTGAAGTTTTCAAAATCATGAAGGGATATGACAACTTAGACATGAATAAATATTTTGATATAGACCGGTCGAGTCAAACCAGAAGTAATGGCTGCAAAATCATGGGAAAACGATTCCAATCCCACGAAGCAAAATACTTCTTCTTTAACAGAGTTGTAAATATCTGGAACAGATTACCCTCAGATACCGTGAACAGTATCTCAATTGAGACATTCAAAAACAAATTAGACAAGTATTTGCACGAAAATCCTCAGCTGACTCTTTTTCTGTCCGAATAACTTGCTTTTATAGCTACGGTACATGTAAGTTCATGCCCCCTTAGTCTACAAGACACCCCGTAAACAATGTACCCGTACATAGTGTTGCGTCACGATATACATTTTCAATTTATTCGGTGCAAACAAAGCAATATAAGCACAGATTAGGATCTGCACAGATAACCCTGAGTTAACGGTCACTACTCTTACTTTCGACCTGTGATGGGCTGTGGATCACTGAGGGTCCCTGTTAGTCAAGTGACCACCATCGGGATTTTTTAATGTACCAGGGGTCACTGCTTCAGGATGAAACTTGTGTACTGTCCCACATGGGAGAGTTCCTTGTCTCAGTGGAGTGAACGGAGCTATTGCCTGATTGACTGCTGCCTACCTAAAAGCGCCAGGGAAGGTTGCCGCACCACCCCTAAACATCCACTCTGTGCATTGCACATCCACACTGTGCACTGTGCAGTCCCCTTTTATCTAAGACACCCGTCCTATATACTTTTCAGTCTCCCCAGCGCAAAGAAAGCAATATAAGCACAGATTAGGAGCTGCACAGATAACCCTGAGTTAACGGTCACTACTCTTACTTTCGACCTGTGATGGGCTGTGGATCACTGAGGGTCCCTGTTAGTCAAGTGACCACCATCGGGATTTTTTTAATGTACCAGGGGTCACTGCTTCAGGATGAAACTTGTGTACTTGTCCCACATGGGAGAGTTCCTTGTCTCAGTGGAGCAAACGGAGCTAGGGCCTGATTGACTGCTGCCTACCTTTAAAGCGCCAGGCAAGGCTGCTGCACCACCCCTAAACATCCACACTGTGCAGTGTGTAGCTTCCACGTTATGTCCACAGACTTCCCATTAACTCAATGTAACTGGTTTATAATGTCATGCCGTAACTATTATTTTATTTGTTTACTTTCTCTTTCAGGTTACTCTATCAGGTAGCTTATAGATAAAGTATTATAGAATGTGACTTTTCCTTTCCAGTGTTTCCTATAAAATTTCCATGTCAGTTTTTCCATGCTGCATGGTGGTTTTTCTCACTTTTTCCTGGAGGGTTTGGTGGTGGGGGGAGCCTTCTTGCTTTCCTATCCTTATCCTTCAACATGTAGAGTTAGATCTTGTAGTCATAGTTTTCTCTAACAAGCAGCCTCGAAAGGACCATAAGGTCTGTTGCTGTTTGCATTCCTGTGTAATCCTGTGTAATCCTCCTCTTCCTCTTCTCCTCCTCCTCCTTCTCCTCCTCTTCTTTGTAACCTTCTTGCTTTCCTTTCCTTGTCTTTCACCCAAATAGTTATGTGAATTATAACTTACAAAAAATTCAGCACAGGAGGATGAACAGCTCTCTTACTTTGTACTCCTTTGAATTCCCTTGTCCCCTTTTGAACTCCTTTGTATTCCCTTGTACCCCTTTGTACTCCTTTGCACTCTTTTGTACCTCTCTTTCAGCCCTTCCCCCCTCCCCCCCTCTCTTCCACATTCTTCCAATCTCTTCCTTCTTCTCCAATATCCCTTTCACCTCAATCCATTCTCATTCTTCAACTCTCTCTCTCTCTCTCTCTCTCTCTCTCTCTCTCTCTCTCTCTCTCTCTCTCTCTCTCTCTCTCTCTCTCTCCAATATCCCTTTCACGCTAATCCATCCCCATTCTTCAACTCACAAACACTCCCTATTTGATCGTCTCTCTCTCTCTCTCTCTCTCTCTCTCTCTCTCTCTCTCTCTCTCTCTCTCTCTCTCTCTCTCTCTCTCTCTCTCTCTTTTCCCGTTCCCTATGTTTATTATATTTCCTGAGTAGTTATTCATCTTAGTTTGAAAAGAGGTTTCGATGATGATGATGATAATGATGATGATAATGATGATGATGATAATGATTGATGATGATGATAAGAGAGAGAGAGAGAGAGAGAGAGAGAGAGAGAGAGAGAGAATTCCCCCGAGCTAAGCCCTGTATTGGACTATATAGCCCCGCTAGGGTTACAGGAGGGAGCTACCCCTCCCGGCACGGCAGCCCGGGCGAGGCTCGAACTTGCAATCCCCCGATCACAAGTCCAGCGCGCTACCACTGTGCTACCGCGCCCCCCAAGAGAGACATACATAGAGGTATTTGGATATAACTTTTTTGCTTATAGGTACTGTGTGTGTGTGTGTGTGTGTGTGTGTGTGTGTGTGTGTGTGTGTGTGTGTGTGAGTGCGTGCGTGCGTGCTTGCGTGCGTGCTTGCGTGCGTGCGTGCCTAAACCTCCATTAAAACACACAAATATGAGAAAGAACCCTGGTTTTTAGGACGCCTGGCCAGGAAAAGGAAAAATATATTCAGTAACTCCTCCTGTGGTCTTTTTGTCTGTGGATTTTCCCCTCCTGTATAAACATGAAGTGGGTCGGCCATGTGAGGCAGGTCTTCAGGGCGTGGGGGCGCTACCATTCACTCACCTGATGTAGCTCTCAAGTTTATTTTCGTTTTTTGCAAGAAGGAAGGAACCAAAGGCCAGGATCCCGCAAAATTATTTCCTCCAAGAAAAACAAAAACAAGATAAGAGTGGCAAATGCAAGATCCATTCATTTTATGCATGTGGTCTGGTTTGTGACTCTCAGTTTTCACCAACCACTCACTTGGTGTAGTGGATAACTGGTGGTCGAGTGAATTTAGGCGTTCCACACGGATGCTTCATAAGGGCTTTCATCACCACTACCACCATCATCAAAAATCATCATAATCAATCATCACCAGTTACCAGTTACCAGTCACCATCACCATTACCAATCATCACCAGTTACCAGTTACCAGCCACCACCACCATTATCAATCATCAGTCACTAATCATCATCAGTCATCAATCATCATCAGTCATCATTAATTATCTTCATCATGATCATCATCAGTCATCATCAATCATTATCAACATTATTATCATCATCGTCATTATCATCATCTTCCTGTGTCTTGTCCCAGCTGCGGCGGGAGTGAGGAGAATTCAGAAACTGGACGAGGATAATCGCAACAGCGCTAAAGTTTATAACAATATGTCCAGGGAAATGAGTCAGTCACTTATACATCAGTCATGCCCTCGGGAATACTGACTCCACCTCGTTTGACACACACACACACACACACACACACACACACACACACACACACACACACACACACACACACACACACACACACACACACACACACACACACACACACACAGATATAGATAAAGATATGGGGCACTCTCCAAAAGCTACCAGGCATTAAGCATTTTCCTCGGGGCAGGACATTGGCTTTGCTACAGGGCTTTAGGCTGTGGTGTGTTTGGTGGTGCAAATAGCAGGACGTGACCAGCAATATTCAGGGTAACCCCCACACACCCTGACTCACTCCTTTGTTGACTGGGCTTAGCCGTGGCCGCCTTGACACCGCCTGAAATAAAGCCTTACGCTGGTCCGATCCCATCTCCCTCTCGCACCCACATCAAACCCTCGCTGGTGTTCTCCTATTAACTTTAGACGGAGAAATAGGAGGCAGTTTGAGTATACATGTTGATAGTGTGTGTGGTCATTTATGGTGGACTTACTGTTATCATCATCATCATCATCATTATTATTATCATCATCATTACCACCACCATCATCGGTGCAAGAAATGGTCATCATATGTTGCAATTCGATTCTGGCAGAGAGAATAGAAGGACTGTGTAGTATTCTTATCGTTTCTTTTGTTATTTATTTGTGATAGACTCATAGTCATCATCATCATCATCGTCATCATCATCATCATCGTCATCATCATCATCATCATCATCATCATCATCATCATCGTCATTGCCATCGTCGTCACAGTCAATGTTATAGTCAGTATCTTCAGATCACCACCACCACCACCACCATCATCATCATTGTTATAGTCACCACCACCACCACCACCATCATCATCATCATCATCATCATCATCAGTAGCAGCAGCAGTAGCATTAATGTCTGAATTCTAGTGGGATGTTCCAATACCATATAATCTGATAATTATTAGGGAGAAATATATTACTCCACGGAGCCTGAGAGTATTACGTAGAATAAATCGATTAATAAGAGGTGTTACGGAGGGAACTGGGAGGGGCATTTGTACATCCAGGCAGCGGGCCAGCTCGGTTAGATCAGTGCCACCACATGATGACGATAAGCAACTTCCCAGGCCTATAAAAATACGAATCATTAAACGTACTCACTGATGAAGAATTGAAGTGAATGAAGAGGCGTTGGAAGTGAAGGCAAATCCATGAGGTGAATAATGAATGAAGCTCCAGAGTTACAGAGTGCACGTACGGATTACCCTAATGCACCGTGTCAACTGAGCCTCTCTCTCTCTCTCTCTCTCTCTCTCTCTCTCTCTCTCTCTCTCTCTCTCTCTCTCTCTCTCTCTCTCTCTCTCTCTCTCTCTCACACACACACACACACACACACACACACACACACACACACACACACACACACACACACACACACACACACACACACACACACACACACACACACACAGCTTTACATCAGTGCTAGGTAAGTAAATGGCAGAACACAGAACATATATACCAACGCACTCGCTCAAACAGATAAATAATCCACTTTTATGCAGCAATTAATTAAGCTGTCTAGATTTTAAGTTCCATCTTTTTATCAGGACAGCGAGGGCAATTACACAAAACACAAAAACACAAATTCACAAAAATTCACAAACCATGCCCATCCATCCACTGGCTCATCACTCAGGCCTCGCACTGTGAATCATGGCTAGAAATACACATAAAATAACATATATATTTTGCCCCATTAACACACAAATGGGCCACACGTTTATTAACCAATCAATCAGGTTTTCCAGTGCCCCAGTTCGAGCTATAAATCAAGGGGCCAAAGCCAGCGAAACAATATAAATGTAGGCATGGATTTAGAGGGGTGGCGTGGGTGGTGTGCGTCCCTCCCCCCGCCTCACCAGTTTTGACAGACCAGTGACTAGCAATTAAAGAATATTGTTATTTACCAGTTTATATACATTAAGTAATTGCTGAACATTGCCCCTTCCTATGCTATTATACACCTATTATCAAAACAAATATAACAAAGGTGTAGTTTTCATAGTGTTTCCCATGATCTCCAGTCTTTCAAACGCAGTGTGTGCAGGCATCTCGAAATGATCGGATCTTGAATTTGGCTCTCTATTGTATTTTGATTTTCTCTTGGAGGGAATAGTTATTGCGGGCTCGTGGCCTTTGGTTCCTTCTTCCTAGCATAAAAAAAAAAAAAAGATGTATAAAGTGGTGTATAACTGCGCAAGAGAAAACTTCACATTGGGATAACTATAATAATTCTAATTCAGTAAATCTATACACGAGTTTTGTTAATGAAGCAAGCTTTTGATGATGTTCGTTTATATAATTAATCTGATTTTGACCCTCACTTCTTACGGAAATACCTGTTCCCAAAATCGATGGAGTCATATATGGGTTCCAAACTGGGGGGTTCATGTCCCCTAGGCCGTCTTGCATCATATCAGCCACTAAACCTAATCAAGAAACGTCTCAGGGAAGGGATGCTGGGTAAGGTTCGTCCAGCAAGCAAGAGAAAACACGGGACATAACACCGTGTATATTTCTTCGTGTCTCTTTCAACGTCCACATCTCCGCTTTTACTAAGTGGGAAATTGTGTATACAGTTTCTATTGATGAGAGAATTACCCCTCTGCCTATGGCCCCCCAGCCTCCACCCTCCCCCCCCCCAAAAAAAAAAAAACATAAATTGCAGATCCATGTGTTTGCCCATGAG
>NC_136955.1:44520154-44542654 GCF_032717465.1 Coenobita brevimanus
TATATCGCCCAATGAGCAACAGAAATACGAATTAAAGGAAAGGGAAAAAAATGGGATATTATTGACACTATACAGGGTCGTGATAGAGCCTCCAGTTGTAAAATTAATCAAAGTCTTTTAAAGATTCCTAATATTAAATAATAATAATAATAATGATAATAATTATAAATCGTTTCTCTTATTTAGATTAATATCGAGAAATTTAGATGGTAAAATAGTTCATGGTAAGATGTTTTCCTATTTACCATTCGTCTATTTACGTTGACCAAAATTACAAAATTCTATCTATCTATCTATTGCCAGACGCCTCAATCCCGTAAGGGTCGGCCATAGACAAATCGCCTCCATGTCGCCCTGTCCCCTGCCATTTCACTACCCTTTCCCCAGCTCACACCTCCCTCTCTCATATACCTCTCCACTCCATTCCTCCACCTCATCACAAAATCAATATAGCCTAAAAAAATGAACTCCAAAAACCAGGAAAGATAACAATAATACTAAAAATAAATCACACAAAGTTAGTTGCTAAGTATGTATTCAATTCTCGACCTGCCTGTTGAAGTTTTGCTAATTATATGTAGTAATTATGGTGAGACTTAGGAGAAATACCTTGAGATCCTTTCGTCAACTGGAGAGAGAATGAGAGGTTGACTAGGAGAGAGACAGACAAAGACAGAGAGAGAGAGAGAGAGAGAGAGTGTGTGTGTGTGTGTGTGTGTGTGTGTGTGTGTGTGTGTGTGTGTGTGTGTGTAAGATGGAGGGAGGGGAGAGGAATGGAAGACCTAGGAGGAGATGGAGGAATGGAGAAGTATATAAGTGAGGGTGGTGTGAGGTGGAGAGGGGGGCCGACTGATGGCGGATAGGGTGACATGGAGGCGGCTTATTTGTGGCTACCCCTTCCGAAATTAAGACGTCTGGCTATAGATAGACAGACAGATAGATAGATAGACAGATGGATAGAAGAGAGGGTGACATGGAAGCAACTCATATCTGGCCATCCCTTCCTAGAGACAGACAGACAGATAGATAGATACTGATAGATAGATAGATAGATAGAAGTATTAGTTGAAGAAATACACTTAAAAGAAAATTGGAAAAGAAATGCATATATACTTAATTTGACTTTACTGGACCATGACAACTATAATCCCAGTCTCCAGAATCCTAAATGATCTTTCTCGAGACTGCAATGAATTAAATGATAAGTGAGGAAAATAAACCACTTGAAAATTTAGTTAAGACAGGCTATATTTCCATTTTTATAGGTGTGGCCATTCTTGTCAAAAAAATCTATTCAATTTTCTGTGTTTTTTTTTTACCTTCTTCCAAAATAAAAAAAACAGAGCTGGAAAAACAGGGCAAAAAAATAATATTGTTTTTTATTTAGAGGTAACTGGACGTGATGAAAATAATGCATATTCAGTTTTCCTCACGCTTTTTCTCGCCGTTTTAAAAATCTAAATATGATACACACGCACGCACACACACACACATACATACAAATACACACACACACACACACACATACATATAAATACACAGTTACACACACACACACACACACACACACACACACACATACATACAAATACACAGTTACACACACACACACACACACACACTCTCTCTCTCTCTCTCTCTCTCTCTCTCTCTCTCATACAAATACATACATACACGCCCATACATATATACATAAACACACACACACACACACACACACACACACACACACACACACACACAATTCAGTAAAGCATTAAGCTGAATATATTGTCTCGTATCAGTATATCCTGCTTTCCATCTTAAGCTTTTTTTCCAATGCCCAGGACTCACTACATTCACCTTGCCTTTATCTGACGGAACTGGGCTAGTCTTTCTCCCTATAGTACACTCATTTTAAGCTGACAGAGAGTTCAATCCTTTGGCAGCTTCTTTCTCGTAGCTCTGTGGAGAAACATGACAACGGTACGGCTCTACATCCTTTCCATAGCACTTCTTCGTGACTATGGCCATACTGTAGTGTTGATATCCTACTGTACTTTAACATTCAAGATAGAGATGGCAATTTTACGCCTACTTAAAGTGAACAGAGAGAGAGAGAGAGAGAGAGAGAGAGAAATAGCCTAGTGCGGGATGAATAAAGAAAACGGGTTTAGGGAGTCAGCAGATACCATAACAAGCTTGGAAAACGTAACATAATTAGGGACAAACAGGATTTCTTGATTTCCTCTGAGCCTATGAACTGAATATTGGCTCTGACCAGGAAGAAGCATCAGGGTGACAATAGCATACATAAAACTGACTCATATATTTGACACATAAACCCGTCTCACTTACAGGATACTTACCATGATATTATACTGGGCGTCTGTAAATGTATCTGCATTTTAGGAGGCTGTTTAGGGAGAATTTTGGGGTAATAGAATGCTAAGATCACCTGTCTGCTCGTTCCCAAAACTGAAATAGGGATCTAGATGGAAACTTAGATGGTCGTAGTCAGGGGGAAGCAGCTTGGGTCTCGTTAACACACACAGGTAAACACATGACGCCAACCATCTCCCGGGCACATCATTGGCGGTATTCTCATGTGGTTAGGAAGTTTAACGCGGGACATATGTTTGTAATTTAAGAACTGCAGTGTCTGTGTTGTATCCGTTAACATTTTTTAGTTATTTTAGACAGAGCGACTTGGAGGCGTTTTGTCTGCGGCCACCCTTTGCGGGATTAGGGCGTCGGGCTATAGATAGATAGATAGATAGACGGATTTAACTGTAAGGCGTTCGTTGCAATGGGATCCTAGAATTGCCCTTGTCATGAGAGGGTACTTTGAGATAGTATTAACGCGCTTAGTAATGTATACCTATATCTGTCTCTTGCTAGACGTCTTAATCTCGTAAGGGGTGGCCACAAACAAATCGTCTCCGTGTCACCCGATCCCCCGCTATTTCACTGCCCTCCTCTAGCTTACACCACCCTCTTCAATATACATCTCCACTCCATCCCTCCATCTCATCTTCGACCTACCCTTCCCTCTCCCCCCTCCACCTCACTCACATGCACTCTCCTCATTAGTCTCTCACTCTCCATCCTCTCCACATGCCAAACTACTGATTGTAAAAAAAAATAGATTGAAAAAAATAGACAAGCGTAAACTGAAACACAATACTAGAGTTGCTACGATCATGAGAGGGCAAAACAACCTCATACCTGCTTCAGTTATAATTACAGACTGAGGTATATTATAGCATGTAAGAGGAAGATGGGACAAAAATATCTCTGACACAGCAAAAACACTCCTACATACAGATTGCTGTGTTGAGAGAGAGAGAGAGAGAGAGAGAGAGAGAGAGACAGACAGACAGACAGACAGACAGACACAGAGACAGAAACAGAGACAGACAGACAGACAGACAGACAGACAGAGGCAGTGACAGACAGAAACACAGAAAGAGAGAGAGAGAGAGAGAGAGAGAGAGACAGACAGACAGACAGACAGACAGACAGACAGAGACAGAAACACACACACGCACAGAGAGAGAGAGAGAGAGAGAGAGAGAGAGAGAGACAGACAGACAGACAGACAGACAGACAGACAGACAGACAGACAGAAAGAAACAGAGAGAGAGAGAGAGAGAGTCACATGAGTCCGTATTGGAGGTTCCCTAACACCTCTTCCTTAGCGATTTATTATTGGCTACAGACGGTTGCTATAAAATTCTAAGTCATTAATGAAGGCTTTGACGATATTAGAATGATTTAAATACCACAGAATAGGATGGCAAGGTGTCATAAGCAACATAAATCGCTTAGGAGGAGGTGTTAGGGAGCTTCCTGAACAGACGATAATAAGGGCCATAGCAATAGTACAGGTAATATCCGCCATTGCCTCAACAGGGAGAGAAGGGGGGCAGGATTTTGGCCACTGATTGTACCTTCTCTACCCCCATTTCTAAACCCCACTACCCCACCCCCATCCACCAAACCCAGCTACAAATTGCCAAAGGATACTGCCGCAGAGGAAGTGTAGACGAACTTTTGTCCCCCTCTGTACAGCTGATCACAAAAGTATCCCGGAGAAGGAGTACAATACGGTGATATCCGGAATGATCAGTACAACATGTGAAATCCCAAATATGTTAATCTGTTACCATCTTAATTTGAAAACAACAACAATACTGACCAGAAAATGTCCCAAGCAAGAGCCGTATGGGAAGGCGGTGGCTGAGTTGGTAGAGAGGTGGCCTGCAGTCATAATGGACCCAGGTTCGAATCCCGGCTGGGGCAGGGAACAGTTTAAGGATTTGAATTTCGCCAAAGCATGTTTCACTGATCTACCAAAAGACCCGCCGACATGCCGTAAAAATACCCCCCCGCTCCCTAATACCAGTACACTAGTCCTGCATAAGAGCCCTAGCATGTTCAATTTGGACGGTGGGTGTTAGCGCAGAAGTGGTGACATGTGGAGGTGTGGTTTATAGGATGACTGTTGGGCCTTATGGAGCGAGCTGTGAAGCCTATGCCTAGAGCCGGACATATAAAAAAAAATTATATATATCATCATTTAGGCAAGTTTTTGAGGAGTGGGGGAGAGAGAGAGAGAGAGGGAGGGAGAGAGAAGGGGGGGGAGGGAGGTCAGAGCTTGAAGTCTCTATTTCTCTATTGGCGCTAACACACAGCCATTCCCAGAGTCTGAAGATGGGTTCTGTGATGCCCGAAACGATAAGGGAAACGGAGAATAGAAGCCTTAACTTTTCACTCCCACCCAAACGGATCATCTACATAGGCAGGTGTACACTCGTGGGGAAAAAGCATCAGATACATACCACTGGCCATCGTCCCTGGAGCCAGACTGCTTCGTGTATAGTAATTATCAACACGTTCTCATCAGCCGTACCCTCCTAAACCCCATACCAAGATACACAAGCTGATCAGTTCCTTGTCTTAGGCTTGTCTTTTGCGGGATGAGGAAGAGATACGGGAAGACTCTGCACTTTCCTTTCTGCCTCCATCTTGCTTAATCAGAATAACGTGATGACCTTCTTCTCGTAACTGCGATCTGTTTATAGAGGAAGAAAGACAAGGGAAGATTCTGCTCCCACCTAGTCATTCCTGGGAAAGCAAATTACGGTTGCGACAGAGAATTATCATAAATTAGTTTGTGGAGAGGATGGAGAGTCAGAGACTAACAAGGAGAGTGTATGTGAGTGAGGTAGAGGAGGGGGTAGAGGGAGGGGGAGGCCAAGGATGAGATGGAGGGATGGAATGGAGAGGTATGGTATATGAGAGAGGAGGGTGTGAGCTGAGAGCAGGGCAGTGATATGGCGGGGGACAGGGCGACATGGAGGCGATTTGTTTGTGGCCACCCCTTACGGGATTAAGGCGTCTGGCAATAAATAGATAGATAGGTAGTTTTTATATCCTTGCCCTTATTTCTCAACCCCACCACCCCATCCTCATCCACTATCTCAGCTAAAAAAAATGCAAAAGGATATTAAACGCAGCTCCACCCGGCATCACCCGCTCCACTGAGAGCCTTGATTACGTGTCGCCTGCCTTTATTTTACGGCGGGATTTTCCTACCAGCGCTGTTTTAAATATTTTAGATTAATATGTATATCAGGAGAGGTGGACGCGGACTTGAAAATAGGAAGCAATATGAAGGAATAAAAGTGGGATGATTACAGACGATGAATTTGATAATATGGAAGGCAGATGACAGATAGAAGTGAGACACAAGCATCAGAAACATCGTCTAGACCTCCTTTCCCACTCCATTTTTGGGTGAGGTAGGGTCCGCAGAGTCAAAAGAAAAAAAAGATGATGGAATTAGACACTAACCAATGTTTTCCCAGGTCACACTTCCATTCACACACCATTCAAGCCCCCGGAATCCTGGCTCTACCTGATAGGCCAAAAACACTCCACACCAAGCCTCACACTCACCTGTCAGAGAGCCAGAAAAAACCTGATGAAATAAGCCATTAACCAAAGTATTCCCAGGCCACACTTCCATTCACACACCATTCAAGCCCCCGGAATCCTGGCTTTACCTGATGGACACAAAAACATTCCAAACCTAGCCTCACACTCACCTGTCAGAGAGCCAGAAAAAACTTGATTGAATGAGATACCAAGCAAAGTTTTCCCAGGCCACACTTCCATTCACACACCATTCAAGCCCCCGGAATCCTGGCTCTACCTGATACACACAAAAACCTTCCGCACGTAGCCCCACACTCACCTGCCTGACAGTCCATCCAGCGGCTGTCAAGGTAGGAAAGGGTGCCTTCGTACCTGGCCATACAGCCCTCACAAAATCGGTCCAGCCAGCTCCATCACTTGACAGAGTTGAATGATATAGGGAAGAGAGATATCGTCATTCCTCTGCTGAATCAGGATGCGAAGTTCTTTATTCTCTGTCATACCCATAATGGTAACTCTCTCTCTCTCTCTCTCTCTCTCTCTCTCTCTCTCTCTCTCTCTCTCTCTCTCTCTCTCCTAAGTGCCAGATGTTTTTTAAAGCTAGTGCTGTTAAAACTCTCACTTTGTTTTTTTCAACATATTCCTACAGCACTACTTCCATAACATTAATAGTGAGAGCTGTATAAATTTTGGTTCTCTGTGTATCTCTAGAACACTGAAATCGTCTAATCTCAGGCCATGAATAAACTGGAAATGATTAGATATTTTAGCTTTATATGCACGTCAGGAGAGGTGAACGCACGCCTGAAAATATGATACTGCAGGAATAATTAAAAGTAGGGAGGGTACGTGACGCTGTTTAAACTCTGGTCCGGGGCAAGGCAATAGAGGTGGGCACGGCAGCCACACAGCCGAAATGGGAATGCCATGGACAAAGCCAGGCCACAGAGAACTACGTGAAAGGAACATTTATATACTGAAAAATACGCGTGGCAGGGTTGAATTTTGGCCGCGGACGAAAAAATATATATATATATCCAAAGCCATTCAGCCGAACAAATGGTGTATGGTGGATGAAAATGGGACATAAAAATGTACAACTGAAATAGGCTACTGCAGGAACACACACACACACACACACACACACACACACACACACACACACATATATATATATATATATATATATATATATATATATATATATATATATATATATATATATATATATATATATATATATATATATATATAAAGCTGTGTATGTGTGTGTCTGTTTGTACGTTTTTTCCTTTGTTCTACGAGAACTGTGATAGATGTCAACCTAATTCTTTTTTGCATAAGATCGAGGTAAGTCAAGGAAATATCAGAAATATACCAAAATATGATTTTGGCTATCGTGCGCGACGCGGCGGCGCGACGGCGCGAAATTGTCGGAAATCGCAGCACCCGAAAACATGCGAAAATCATTTTCGACTTTTTGGTCAGACTGGTCATACTGTGCTCAGTAACGGTATGGACACAGAGATAATTGTATTTACAAACATTTTGTGATGGAAAGGCTATTAGTTAGCGCCACCAATTTTTGCGGGCAAGCACTATTTTATCTATCCATCTGTCTATCTATCTATCTATATATCTATCTATCCATCAATATATATATATATATATATATATATATATATATATATATATATATATATATATATATATATATATATATATATATATATAATAAAAGACAGCAAGTCACATAACTAAAAATACCATCAGTATGCAGGCATGGTTTTAGATGAAGGGAGGGGGGCGTGGGGAGCGAACGCCCCCTCCCCAATTTTGGCATCCTCTTGAATATATATAATGAAGAACAACGTTATTTACCAAAGCACCTGCAAAAAATATCTTCCTATAGTATTGTACCCTTATGGTCAAAACAGGTAAAAAATAAATAAAAGTGAATTTCAACTTTTTTATTATTTAAAGCATTCGGTAATTCTACTAGCAATCATCCACCCCTTTTATGAGAGTGCTGGATCCGGCCCAGGTGTGAACACATAACAATGGAAAGGGTACTCATCCAAAAGGTTTATTTCGGGTCACGGGCAGGCGGTAAAGGTGAAAAATGTAGTCACACACCAGGACCGCGAATGAGCCGTGAGTAAAACAATGTAATGGATGGTTATGTAGTTCAGAGTACAGGACTTCAGGAATACATAGGAAAGTACAGTCGCAATCAGTAGTTTCCTTACCCCCCATACACCCGACAAGAGGGAGGTGAAAGACAAGGGTCCATATTCTTGTCTGGTATGGACGACCCCTAATACCTTTTCCTAAGTGATTTATTTTCCATTGCAAACCTTAATTTCCCTCTATAGGTTGCATTTATTATTTTGATATCGCCATCTATCTGTCTATCTATCTATAGCCCGACGCCTTAATCCCGCAAAGAGTGGCCACAGACAAAACGCCTCCAAGTCGCTGTCACCCACCATTTGACTGCCATCCCTCAGCTCACACACCCCTCTCTCATATACCTCTCAACTCCATCCCTCCACCTCATCCTCGGTCTCCCCCTCCTTCTCCCTCCCTCCACTTCACCTACATATCACCATAGTTTGCCTAAATAACTTTGAAAATAATGTTAACCCAGCCATATCCAAAACTAAATCGCTAAGGTAGAGGTGCTAGGGAAACTCCTTAAGCTCCTCTGACTACGGGAATCACTCTAATGGGGTGGAAAGGTGAATTTCATCTATCTATCTATCTATTGCCAGAGGCCTTAATCCCGAAAAGGGTGGCCACAAACAAATCGCCTCCATGTCGCCCTGTCCCCTGCCATTTCACTGCCCTGCTCCCAGCTCACGCCCCCTTCTCTCATATACCTCTCCACGCCATCCCTCCACCCCATCCTTGGCCTCCCCCTCCCTCTCCCCCCTTCCACCATAGTCACACTGTTGAATTTAGAATGGTTTAGGCATGGAAAAAATAAGGGAAGAAAATGAGGGCTAAGAATATGATACAGTATAAAAGATAGAAAAGGAACGCAAGGCTGATTATATATTTGAATGATTATTATTGTTGATGTGGATGTGATAGGAAGCGTTAGGAGAGACACAGTGAGGTCGTTTGGCCATGTGGAGAGGATGGAGAGTGAGAGACTGACGAGAAGAGTGTATGTGAGTGAGGTGTGGATGTGGATGTGATAGGAAGCGTTAGGAGAGACACACTGAGGTGGTGTGGCCATGTGGAGAGGATGGAGAGTGAGAGACTGACGAGGAGAGTGTATGTGAGTGAGGTGTGGATGTGGATGTGACAGGAAGCATTAGGAGAAACACACTGAGGTGGTTTGGCCATGTAGAGAGGATGGAGAGCGAGAGACTGACGAGGAGAGTGTATGTGAGTGAGGTGGAGGGGGGGAGAGGGAGGGGGAGGCCAAGGATGAGATGGAGGGATGGCGTGGAGAGGTATATTAGAAGGGGGGTGGGGTGAGCTGGGAGCAGGGCAGTGGAATGGCGAGATGGAGGCGATTTGCTTATGGCCACCCCTTACGGGATTAAGGCGTCTGGCAATAGACAGATAGCTAGATCGATTATTGACTAAAATGACACGTGAAGATGAAACTGAAGTGACACACACACACACACACACACACACACACACACACACACACACACACACACACACACACACACACACACACACACACACACACACACACAGCATTGTATGAAATAATTAAAAACAGCGCCCACACTTCACAGAATCGCAATTTGGGTGGTGACAGGCTAAATGAAGTCAAAATACAAGACCACACAGCGGAAATTAGAAGGACATATGGAGAGAAAAAAATTACGAGAGAGAGAGAGAAAGAGAGAGAGAGAGAGAGAGAGACGCGTCAGAGCTGAATTATTTCGGATTTAACGTCACGCAAACGAAAAATTCACACTTCTGAAATGTTTACAACTCCTCATGAAGGAAAACAACATGAATTACATCTCTGAAAAGAATACTGTTATATAATATTAGAATTAAATTAGTGGTAAGTGTTGGCGACCATCATCCACTCACATGATGTAGTGCTGCCTAATTCTTCCTTAGCCTTTATCATTCTTTTTCTGTGCCTGCCCTCCTCTCTTCCTATTTCTCCCATCTTTCCTGTCACTTCTTATTGCTTTTCTTTCCTTTACAGGTGGCTTTACATTGAGTGACAAGCCAAATGGTTTCCTGTAAGCCAAGAAACCATTTACAACGTTGGGTGGTAACCATATAACCAAACCATACATGCTCCCTAGGTGTCAGCAAGTGGGTTGGTGGAGGGTTAGTGCCCCTCCCCGTAAAACAAATAACTCAGAGTCAAATGGCCAACCCTTACGGGATTATGGCGTCTGGCAAGAGATAGATAGGTAGATAGAATATTAAAATAGAAAAGGTACACTTCGCAGGGCTGAAAATGAGATAGTGAATGACGAAATAAAACACAAGAGTAGAGTAACAGCTGAAAATGTTATGGTAGGAATTCTGTGTGTGCGCTCCCTCGTTCACACAATATTGCCCATTTTCCTACATAACATATAGATTGATTTTCCAAGCATTAGTCTTTATAGATTTTTTTTTTTTTTTTTTTTAATAACAGAACGGAGGAAGGAAAAACAAATGGAGAAAAAAAAAATTATCCATACACCAGATTACTGGTGTCCTCTGTTCATAAAATATCTGTAACAGTTAGACTTGAACAGTTGTAGGTTGAAATTTGGAGGAAAACAACTCAGGGGAAGCGAGTTCCAGAGAGATGCAGTTCGGGGAATGAAAGAATTCTGATAGGCAGAAGTTCTGCAATATGGTTGAGTGACATTCCAGTCATGAGCGCTACCAGATGCCCGTGTAGCACGAGGGAAGGCATGGAGAGGTGGCACCATGGACGCAACTTCGCCTGAGCATTTGCCAAAAAAATATCTGTAAAATAATGCAAGGGAGGCAACATTCCTTCTTACTTGCAGGGGAGGTAGTTTATATGTAATGGCAGGGTTGTTAATGATTCTAACAGCTTTATTCTGAATTTTGTCTAGTTGTCTTAATGCAACCTCTCCACAACCATTCCACAAGGGTGAGCAATATTCAAGCTGAGAGCGCACATGACTCTTATAAATTATAGCTAACTGCTCATCGGCGAAGAAGTTACGGACTCTGTACAATAATCCAAGTTTCTTTGAGGCGGTTTTAGCAAGTGATCTGACATGAGAGGTCCAGCTGAGGGCGCTGTTAAGTGAGACACCAAGAATTTCAATACTTTTGGAGATGGGAATATTAGTAGCACTGAAGGTAATGTACGAATCTGGCAATATCTGTCTATTAGTAAACTGTATATATTTAGTTTTACTAGCATTAAAAGAGACAAGGTTGTTTTGTCCCCATTCACTGATTGCAGATAGATCTTGATTTATGGAGATGGCTGTACTGAGTTGAGAAGTAGAGATATTAGACTTTGTAAATGGATGTCTGAGTGTGAATGAACTATGTAGTGTTGAGTCATCTGCATATGAGTGAATGGGATTGTGAGTGACAGATAAGAGATCATTAATATGAACCAGAAATAGGGTTGGCGCCAGAACTGATCCCTGCGGCACGCCAGCGTTAATTGAGTGGAAATTCGAATATACATCATCTACTTTTACTCTTATTTTCCTGTCACTAAGATAAGAAGAAATCAAAGGAACAAAAGACGTTAGTCCATAGCAAGGGAGTTTGGACAGCAGGGAACGGTGCCATACTCTGTCGAAAGCTTTTGAGATATCAAGAGCTACTGCATGAGTTTCTCCATGTAGATCAATTGATTGATGGATGGTATGAGTTAGGAGATTGAGTATGTCAATGGTGGATCTTTCGTGGCGAAAACCGTATTGTCTATCATTAATTAAGTTGTTGGATTCAAGATGTTTAACAATATGCTTATTAATTAAAGTTTCAAATACCTTACCAAGAGAAGATGTGATAGCTATTGGTCTGTAATTGGAGGGGTCAGACGAATTTCCTTTCTTCGGAACTGGGTGGATATTGGCTTCTTTCCATGAATTTGGGAATAAAGAAGTACGTATGCATAGTCTGAATAATTTAGCTAGGACAGAGGCAAGTTCAGGGGAACACTTTTTCAAAACAATTGGCGGAATTCCATCTGGACCTGGAGCTTTGTTGGTAGGTAAATTGTCTAGGATGGATTTTACAAATCTTGTCTGTATTTTAAGTGGGGCAATTTCGGGAGAATCAAGTTCCAGTAGTGAGACATTCTGGCTGGTATCATCTATGGTAGAGTTTCTTGCAAAGGTACTAGCAAAGATATCTGCTTTCCCACGTGAGTCACTTGTAATATTGCCATCTGAAGATTTTAGTGGGGGAATGGAAGATGACTTGTTAAAGTTATTATTGAAAGAATTAAGAGTTGACCAGAATATTCTATTGTCATTAGGGTTGTTAAGTAGTTTTGATGCTTGCTTTTGAAGAAAGTTTGATTTAGATAGATTTAATACAGCTTTTGCATGATTTCTAGCAATTTTAAATTGGGAGAGTGATTCAGGTGTTTTTGATTTTAAGTAAGAGTTATATGCTAATGACTTTTGGGCTGTTGCTCTTAACAATTGCCATCAAACCATTTTGGAGAGTTTGATCTTTTAGTGAATTGTTGACTTGGTATGAATAAATCCATACCAGCTAGTATTAAGTCACAAATGTGGGACTGGGTAGAATTGGGATCACTAGAGAAGAAAGACTGCCATGGAACATCAGCAAGATAATTTCTAAATCCATCCCAGTCTGCCCTGTCAAAGTGCCATCGGGTCACCCTGACAGGTTCGGAATGGGGAGGTGTAGGAGGGTTAACTAATGAGGCTTTGATGAGATTGTGGTCAGAGGATCCAAGTGGTGACAGTACCTCTATCCTGTATTGATCTGGATTATTTGTCAAGAATAAATCCAAGAGATGGGCATTATGGTCAGGATTATCAGGTATTCTGGTTGGTTGCTTTACCAACTGGGTGAGATTAAACGATTCCGCAAACAGCTCGCCTTCTAGACCAGCCTCGTCAGTCCGGGCAGAATGCAATAACCATTCAACATTGTGTATGTTAAAATCACCCAAAATGGTAATTTCATTGCCAAGGGCAAGGTCAAGGTTACTCAACTGAGTGGATATGGAATCAAATACACTAGGTTCCGAAGAAGCATTGGGGGAATGATAAACTACACAGATATATTTGGTAATGTTTTGGCAATTTAATTTATATAATGAGTAATCAAAACTGGATGAAGTGAAGTTTAAAATAGTATCAACTGAATATTGGGATTTGATATAACAACAGGTGCCGCCCTTGTTTCGAAAGTTTGTAAGGAGATGGTAACCGGGAAAACAAAATGGAGATATATCGGTAGAGGGTGAGATTTGTGGTTCTGTGAGGAAAAGGGCTAAAGGGGATATGGACTGAAGGAAAAAATGAACTGAGTTTAAATTTGTGGTAAGGCCGCGGATGTTGGTAAAGAATAAGGCCGCACCGTCACCTCTTCGCCGACGAGCATTCCCGGAAATAGCAACAGTCGCTGCTGGCACAGTCGCTTGATGGCGACCGGGAGGACCCTGTGCCTCCAGCCCTACCCTGCCGGTGGTGGCAATCCGAGGTACCACCTCATTTGATTGTAAGATTGCAGCGGCCATTACTATAGATGTGAAGAGAAGGTGTGATATGTTATGCGCATGTAGTGTGGTGTAGACAGTTGAAGGTAGAGGTATTATGAGAGCATGCTGGCCTACTCTCTGTGTAAATGAATGCACTGAAAATGTTCAGAAAAGGGAGATGGTCAGGATCAAGTCCTGAGGGCTGGTGAAACGGGAGCTCCAGCTCTCCCTATCACCAACTTGCCATCAACCTCGGGAGTACTGCCCTGTTCGACTGGTGCTACAGTCTACTCCTCATGTGGAAATGTGTAAGATTGATGGATAGTCATTATAAAACTTGATCAATATTACAACCAAAGCCTAGTGGAACAAGACGCAGGTGTGCTGGCAACATTTGGGGCTTCTACTCTTGGTTCAGGATCATATTTGTCATTACTGCATAATTTGGGTGTCATAAATGATTTCCGCTCTGATGAAGTTTAATCTCTCTCTCTCTCTCTCTCTCTCTCTCTCTCTCTCTCTCTCTCTCTCTCTCTCTCTCTCTCTCTCTCTCTCTCTCTCTCTCTATTGCCAGACGCCTTAATCCCGTAAGGGGCAGGATTGGAAAAAAAAAAAAACTTTCTTTTTTTTTTAAATGCCCAACCCACCTGGGTTTTTTCGTTTTTTTTTCACAAAATACCTCAAAAACCCGGGCACAAGTGGGTTTTTTTCAAAGTTTACCTTAAATTTAAATAAAATAATGTTTCCGCTATACTGTACATAATTATGAATAGCCCAATAAAATCTAATTTTTCACACAGTTATTTGAATGAGGGAAATGAACACAATCATGTTTTGACCTGTTTGGCTGTTATCCTTGGGCTGCCTGCTACACAGCGAAACAGGCTTCAACATATACGCGCAAGCCTTTCAGCCAGACTATTTGGTATGAAGGTATGAGAGGCTTGAGAGCACTGCACAACTCATGAGCTGGCAAAGATCAGTCCACACTACACAATAGTAGGAGAAGGAGTCATTTGCCTTGCTACTCTCCTTTCTTTGTTGACCATATATTTGCACTTCTCAATCTTGTAGATGATTGCTACTGAAAATTCTGTTGCATAATTGATTTCACACATTATCTTAACACTAATAATAGCTTTTGGTAACGAAATATCTAAGCCTATAAAATACATCTATTTTAAACTGAAAGCAATGTTTATATTTCTATAGAACTACTGATATTTGGCAATGATATGAGACAACATATAGTATAAGTTAACTCCAGTGATGATTAATGTTATATAACAAATTTACCCCACTCCTTAATAAAACTAAAAATCATATCTATCAAAAACAATTTTGCTTTTAGTTTTAAAACTTTCAAACTTAGAGACAGGTAGTGGTGGCTGTAAAGTTTGTATTCACCACATTACCTGTGGATGTATAAAAACTGAATCTCCTGAGAAGGATAGCAATGTAAAAATTTTCTCAAGATGAAGAAAACTTTGACCTGATATTTTGAAATTGCCGTAAGGAATAATGTTGTTATTTTTCAGGAAATATTATTATTTCATGTTGGTAAGTCATATAGAAGGGAAATGTCATTTTTATTTCATCATTGAGGCAAAGAATTGCATTCTTATTTGAAAAAAAAAAAAAAAAAGTTCTTTTGTCATATTGGTTGGGTAATATGACAAGAACCATGATTTACTGTGACACAAAAATATTATCATTTCAGAAGAAAAAGATATTAGTTATAAAAGCTATTAGAAAAAAAAAAAGTAATATGAATAGTTTTGAAAAAATTAAAGAACAGCATTCATATTTGCAAAGAGCATGTTTTACTTATGCTGGTGATGAGAAATGTAATGTTTTTATTTTCTTGGTTTTTTTTTTGTTTTGTTTTTAATCACTAAGATTATGCTTCCAAGATATTGTAAATACTTGGCGATGTTGTGTTTTTTAACCCATGAAATAGAATCTGAGTAAGTAGCTTTTATTTACTTCTGATACTGTGTGCATAAATATAACCATTTAATCCAATAAAACAATTTTTTATGAAATACTTGGTATATTATTGGAAAAAAAAAAAACAATGAAGTGGGTAAAATAGTGTGTTTTTTTTTAATGGGTTTTACAGAAAAAACCCGGGTGGGTAAAACCGGGTTACCCACTTTGGTGCCAACCCTGGTAAGGGGTGGCTACAAACAAATCGCCTCCACGTCACCCTGTTCCCCGCCATTTCACTGCCCTGCTTCCATCTCACACCCCTCTTTCTCATATACCTCTCCACTCTATCCTTCCATCTCATCCTTGGCCTCCTCCTCTCTCTCTCTCTCCACCCCCCCCCTCCACCTCACTCACACATCTCCTCGTCAGTCTCTCACTCTCCATCTTCTCCACATGGTCAGACCACCTCAATGAAGTTTAAGCCTTTTCATAAACAATTTAGCATCTGTGACAACGTTTGAATATCATCCATGTCACTCCGGCCTCCGCTCTCAGTCTGCCCTATATCCAACTTACCTCTCTCTCTCTCTCTCTCTCTCTCTCTCTCTCTCTCTCTCTCTCTCTCTCTCTCTCTCCGTCTATCCCCCATCTCATCTAGTCTCAGTATGTGCTTGCTATACATACTTATTAATGTGTAAGGAATATTATATCCTGCATACGTATCCCCCCCCGTTACAAAAGAAAATGGGTCTATAAGGTTCAGTGCTCATGAAGTCGGTAACGAATGGGACAACGTACTGAATCCCATTGTTTATGTAAATGTGTGAATGGCTGTATAATATTTACCGAACAGGGACTTACATTCATGAGTAGGTGAAAATGAGTATTGTAGCCCACCCAAGTATCCCCTCCTGTTAGAAAAAGAAAATGGATCTGTAACATTCAGTGCTCGTGAGGCAGATGAAGTCTCAAATAAATATCTGAATAGAAAGTGATCATAAATGTATATACCCTTATATATGGAGGGTTTGGTATCATATATATATATTTATTTAGCTCCTTTGTCATAATAATAATAGTAATAATATATGAAGCTCGGATGGATGGACAGTGTGAAGAGAGCGTTAGATGTGAGAGGGATGTCTGTAGAGCAAGGAAGAGTGGCTACGCGTGATAGGGATGACTGGAGGGAAATTGTGAATGCATAAATGGTGACGCAGCCCCGAATGCATAAATGGTGACGCAGCCCCGACAGGATGTTCTCCCACATCTGGTTTGATCAGCTGATCAGGTTAAGGGCGGGGAAGTGGATGGGTCCATTATAATGTGGCAGGGTTAAACCAGCTCTGCTGGCGAGCCCTGCTGCGGATGTCGCTGGATTGCACTGCGCAGTTGACCCTCGTGCGGTGTGGTGCGATGAGGATCTGTCCCTTCCACCCTTAGAGGCTACGAATAGATACGTGTGTGTGTGTGTGTGTGTGTGTGTGTGTGTGTGTGTGTGTGTGCATAGATCAGAAATTTGGTGAGTGTGTAGTCCTGTCTCGGCTACCCCCCCCCCCACCTCTGGGGGGAAAAGCCTAAATATATAGATAGAGAGCACAGTGCATTCCTTCATATAGCCTGCTCCTGACCAATACAGTATCGAAGCATAGAGATGAGGACTAAGAAGAAGCCAGAGTCAGTGTGATTCGATAGACCGCGCAGCGTGATACTCTACATAGATGGTAGTGTTTGATTTGGCTCTGGTTATTTTGTAGTACCTTTTCCT
Source organism: Coenobita brevimanus (assembly GCF_032717465.1). Lineage (NCBI taxonomy): Eukaryota > Metazoa > Arthropoda > Malacostraca > Decapoda > Coenobitidae > Coenobita > Coenobita brevimanus. The sequence continues at coordinate 44,537,437 of NC_136955.1, forward strand.
TAGCGATTTATGCAGCAGCGTTCCTCTCAGTCTCCTCGTGTTTGTTACTGATGTTAGTTATGTTGATGTAAAAACGATATAATTAACTTACCGAATGGAATGCTGCTGTGGAATCTATATTATAATGATCCGATTTCTGTATGTTTATTGGTTTTGTTTGTTACCGTAACACAGCAAAAACGGCGCAACGTAGCGCAAATTTTCTTAGAGCAAGATGCTGTTAAAATGCTCTGACCAGAGGAATAAAACAATTTCCAGTCCAATCGGGCCACCGGTTCCTGAGTTATGGCTCATTTCTGGTCTTTTGACATCGAGCGTAGGCCGAGGAAGGCGGCCTTTAACCCGCCCCGTCCCGGCCACTTTTCGACCACTGGTACCCCCCAATCCCGGGCAATTTTCGACCTTTTTTTTTTTTTGCTAAAACTTTCGCTTTTGGTGAGAAACATCGAAAATTCATAGAGAAATCGCTCACCTGAGGTTTAAAAACTCATTACAGGTAGGAGAGCCTCCTTACTTTACTGGGTTTTCTATCAGGCTGGCACCAAAGAAAACGAGTTCTATGGGAGGATAACTATTTCACACCACTCATAAACGGTATTTATTTATTTACTGTTACGAATTTATATGTAGTACAAAAGTATATTGGTTTTCAAGCAGTAATATAGGCATTATAAGCATTGTTTCACTCACTAATACCTGACCTTTTTTTGCCACATTACCTGATCATCATTTCTAACTGTTTCTTCCTCTAATGCTATGTAAAGTTTGTCCTCCACATTGTCATTGATTGGGGAATCACTCTGGCCCTGAATTTCGTACCGTGGCACGACATGGCTATACTGGCCAGGTCACTGATAACAGGTGAATTGCTGAGAAAAGGGCATGCAGGGGGGGGGAGGGGGTCATGCTGGGTAAGGCATTGTCTCTGCCTGGCATCTTGTTGAGGCAGGTGTCCCGTGTATACGTACCAAAAATGACTCGCGAAAATTGAAAATTGTGGAAATTATGAACCTTGCAATTGCAGGACGTTGAAGTACGTCCTCGGGATTAGCTGTGACAAAACGTGAGGACGTGGAAGTACGTCCTCGGGACGGCGCGGGTTAAGCGAGTAGTAGTAGTAGTAGTAATAATAATAATAATAATAATAATAAGGAAGATGTACCACAAAGTCGCCAATACCAATAACAGTGCGGCAAAAGGCAGATGTTGTTACGTTGGTCAAGTGAATATATGCAGAATTAAAGAAACATGAAATTCCTTCACTATTTCAATATATTTTTTATATTACTCTACCTGCCATCAAACTATTTATAGCCAGGTGAGAATGACCTCTATTAAGGAAAGGATCAGTGAAGGCTGTAATTTGAGTCCAGCAGTTTGAAGCTGTCTAAAAGGTGATAATAACTGCGTAGAGGAAGGAAAAGATAAACAGGGAAAGATGTCGCAGTGTCGGAGGAATTAATACACAGCTGCTTGAAAAATACCCATCATGTGTTCAGGACAATATTATAAATGACAACAGTGGCGGTACTTCCTCACTTACGCTGAAACTTTCTTCGTCGCCATGTAATTCCTGTTCTGTCCTCCTACTTTGTTTTGACGATGGTGGAAGGGGAGAGGGAAGGGGAGGCCAAGGATGAGATGGAGGGATGGGGTGGAGAGGTGAGAGAGAGGGGTGTGAGTTGGGAGCAGGGCATTGAAATGGCGGGGGACAGGGCGACATGGAGGCGATTATTTTGTGGCCACCCCTTATGGGATTGAGGCGTCTGGCAATAGATAGATAGAAGCATGCTCAATATTTAGTGCTTTTGTTCTCCGTCCACGATTACATTACCATCTGTACTTCTCTCCAGCCAGGATGATACACAATCTCGCTCTTCAACGGTAAGTACCCAATATCATATCATAAACCCCCTGCCGGATACTGCGTATGTATATTGCTATTCGGCACTTATGCGAGGTGCTTGGCCTGTGAGTGACGCTTAGGTCGTAGCTCACAAACTAACCACAGCATTCTCTCGTAAATGTTCCCAGTGTAATTCCCGGCAATAAGTAGCTACGTTCAGAAATTCTCCCTAACCTATCCTATTGTAACCTAACCTAACCTACCCTACCCTACCCTACCCTACCCTACCCTACCCTATGGTAACCTAACCTAACCTAACTTAACCTATCGTAACCCAACCTAACCTAATCTACCTTAACCTACCCTATCGTAACTTAACCTAACCTAACCTACCCTACCCTACCCTACCCTACCCTATTGTAACCTAACCTAACCTGACCTACCCTATCGTAACCTAACCTAATCTAAACAGGGTCTTGTGCCGAACAGCAGCAGACCGGGAATATGCAGCCCGGCCAGAAGACTTTACGCGGAATGTGGTGGGGACTTTCCGTGGAGTTTTTTTTTTGCATCGACGCATAAATTGTTGGTTTGAAGCAAAGCGAAGCGCGGTACAGAAAAGGCACTTGTTAGCTCTGTAAGTTCTGGTCAGCATTATTTCTTTTGTATCTATCTATTGCCAGACGCCTCAATCCCGTAAGGGGGGGCCACAAACAAATCGCCTCCATGTCGCCCTGACCCCCGCCATTTCACAGCCGTGCTCCCAGCTCACACACACCCCTCTCATATACCTCTCCACTCCATCCCTTCATCTCATCCTTGGCCTCCCCCTTCCTCTCCCCCCTTCCACCTCACTCACATACACTCCTCGTCAGCAGTATTTAATTCCAGTTAATGTCAGGAAATACTGTTCATCTCGAAGGTAGTGATTCTCAAACGGTTAGCTAGATAATCATGCATTACTCTGCTCCTGTCACTTTAACTTGGCCTAAAACTAACATCACTCCGTCTTGAATGCCGACTTGTAACAATAACTTAGCACTTGGATATGATGCTAGTCATGAAGAATGCGATGGGAAGAATGCAGAGCCGTTGTATTATCCGATTCTACGACCGAGCTATGCACAATAACTGAGAGATGAAAGTTTAGGCTACAGATTGATGTGTCTGTACTCCTGCCATCACCATCCTCCTTTCGGAACATAGGGAGTTGAGGGACAATTATATAACCTGACAGTGGAGCCGCTTGGTTATATGGGTGCCGCGAAGGGAAGGCGTTCGTCTTTAATATCCAGTAGTAGAAAAATAGCGAACCTCTCCAGCTAGGAATATCTTTCGTTAATACAAAAGTGATGTGCAGGAGAAACACAATGAGGTGGTTTGGCCATGTGGAGAGGATGGAGAGTGAGAGACTGACGAGGAGAGTGTATGTGAGTGAGGTGGAGGGGGGGAGAGGGAGGGGGGAGGCCAAGGATGAGCTGGAGGGATGGAGTGGAGAGGTATGTGAGACAGGGGGGTGTGAGTTGGGAGTAGGACAGTGAAATGGCAGGGGACAGGGTGACATGGAGGCGATTTGTTTGTGGCCACCCCTTACTGGATTAAGGCGTCTGGCAGTAGATAGATAGATAGATGATAGATAGATGTTCAGACAGCAACCTTCCTTCTGCAGCTTAAATTGTAGGAAAGGTATCATCATCATCGCCACCCTTGCAATACTGTGTTCTTTCATGGGGGCTGGGAACATTGCTTCACACTTCCCTCCCCCCAGCCTTCTCTCCCCGTCCTTCTCCCCTCCCCCACCTTCTCTCCGCCTACCCTCCCACCTCTCCTTCCTCCCCAGTCACCTCCTCACTTCCCCTGCCTTCATCTCCCCTCTCCCTCATACTCCCTTCCCTTCGCCTCCTCCCTGGCATCTCCCCTCCTTCACCTCCACAAACCACCTTCCATCCTACACTCCTTCCCCCCTCCCCACGTCGCCTCTCCCCACTTCACCTTCCCACACCTCCCCCCTCCCTCCACCCCCTCCCCTTCCACCCCCTCACACCCCTTCACCCTTATATCCTTTCCACTTTTTTTTTAATCATAAGGCTTAAGTGCCCCATGCTGCTTTCATAGCCTGAGCAATAGTGATACTCTTTTCTCTTCCCTTCCCTTCCCTTCCCTTTCCTTTCCCTTCCCTCCATACACCTCCCTCTCCGTCCCTTCCCTTCTCTCCCCCAATACACCTCCCTTCCCTTCCCTTCCCTTCCCTTCCCTTCCCTTCCCTTCCCTTCCCTTCCCTTCCCTTCCCTCCATACACCTCCCTTCCCTTCCTTCCCTTCCCTTCCCTCCATACACCCACTTCCCTTCCCTTCCCGTCCCGTCCCTTCCCTTCCCTTCCCTTCCCTTCCCTTCCCTTCCCTCCATACACCCCCTTCCCTTCCCTTCCCATCCCTTCCCTTCCCTTCCCTTCCCTTCCCTTCCCTCCCCTTCCCTTCCCTTCCCGTCCCTTCCCTTCCCTTCCCTTCCCTTCCCTTCCCTTCCCTCCATACACCCCCTTCCCTTCCCTTCCCTTCCCTTCCCGTCCCTTCCCTTCTCTTCCCTTCCCGTCCCTTCCCATCCCTTCCCTTCCCTTCCCTTCCCTTCCCTTCCCTTCCCTCCCCTCCCCTCCCCTTCCCTTCCCTTCCCTTCCCTCCATACCCCCCCTTCCCATCCCTTCCCTTCCCTTCCCTTCCCTTCCCTTCCCTTCCCTTCCCTTCCTTCCATACACCTCCCTTCCCTTTCCTTCCCTCCATACACCCCCTTCCCTTCCCTTCCCTTCCCTCCATACACCCCCTTCCCTTCCCTTCCCTTCCCTTCCCTCCATACACCCCCTTCCCTTCCCTTCCCATCCCTTCCCTCCATACACCCCCTTCCCTTCCCTTCCCTTCCCTTCCCTTCCCATCCCTTCCCTTCCCTTCCCTTCCCTTCCCTTCCCTTCCCTTCCTTCCCTTCCCTTCCCTTCCCTTCCCTTCCCTTCCCTTCCCTTCCCTTCCCTTCCCTTCCCTTCCCTTCCCTTCCCTTCCCTTCCTTCCTTTCCCTTCCCTTCCTTTCCCTTCCCTTCCCTTCCATTCCTTTCCCTTCCTGCCATACACCTCCCTTCCCTTCCTTTCCCTTCCCTTCCCTTTCCTTCCCTTCCCTTCCTCTCCCCTCCCCTCCCCTCCTTTCCCTTCCCTTCCCTTCCTTTCCCTTCCCTTCCCTTCCCTCCCCTTCCCATCCTTCCATACTCCTCCCTTCCCTTCCCTTCCCTTCCCTTCCCTTCCACTGTATTTTAATCTATAAGGCGATCTGTAAATAGCGCTCCACAAGGAACTCAGCTGGTGTTGCCTTGTGTGTTGCGGCTCAGTCTGCTGG
>NC_136955.1:44547654-44560154 GCF_032717465.1 Coenobita brevimanus
ACAGCCACTCATTTGAACACTCTCTCTCTCTCTCTCTCTCTCTCTCTCTCTCTCTCTCTCTCTCTCTCTCTCTCTCACCAAATATACATAATCAGCAGCATCCTTCACCTTCCTCCTTTTTCCCCAGCTCTTCCCTTTGACTCTGAAAATATTTTGGATGACAATATTCCCTGCAAAGTTTTATTTTTTCTGAATATTTTCCACTGTCAGGCTGCGAAGGGCCGTCCCAAGGCGTGTGTGTGTGTGTGTGTGTGTGGGTGGGTGTGTGGGTGTGGGTGTGTGTGAGAGATATACAGACAGACAGACAGACAGATTGACAGTCAGAGAGACAGATAGAGATTGAGAGATAGAGGCAGATATACAGACAGACAGGCAGGCATAGGAAAACGAAACACCTATGAGTGTGTGTGTGTGTGTGTGTGTGTGTGTGTGTGTGTGTGTGTGTGTGTGTGTGTGTGTGTGTGTGTGTTTGTATATACACACACGTCCTTTTGTGACCAGACTTACCAACACATGGGTTTCAGATCAATGTTTTAGCAAGTCTCTCAGCCCTGTTACCTCCTCTCTCACAACCCTTTCACTATCACAGGGGCCCGAGGCTAGGTTATTCAGCCCAGATATATACGGAATGAGGTATCAGTCGCTCGCCTCTGAGTAGCAGAACATGATCAATAGCCTGAACCATCCCAGGGGGTTTTGACTTATGGGCTTCTTCTGGCTGGGGCGTCTTAACCCACCAAACCACCAGGGGTCCTTTAGTTGGGTGTATTGTCACTCCTGAACATACTGAAAGGCTGGCTGTACCGTTAATTGTGGAACTCATTTGTCTTGTCATTCAGTGTCGAGTCACCTAAACGTAGCACTACGTATATTGGCCCAACTCTCTAATGCAAGAGTTAACCGTTACTCCCAGTCCTTCATTTATGCAACAGGTCAACTCTGGAACCGTCTCCCTCTGTCTGTATTTCCTACTTCCTATGACCTCCAGTCTTTCAAACGCAGTGTGTCCAGGCATCTCGAAATGAACGGATCTTGAATTTGGCTCTCTCTTTTGTATTGTTTTTGTTTTTTTTCTTGGAAGGAACGTTCATGCGGGCTCAGCCTTTGGTTCCTTCTTTCTCGCATAAAAAAAAAAAACAGTGTCTAATGCCTGAGAAACTAAAATGCACCTTGAGCCAATGCCTGAGAGAAAGGCATCGCGGTGACATATTTGTACCATCAGCTGAAGTTCCGTGGCACCATTTTCCTCTTGGTTTATAAGTTCTCCTCCTCTGGCTGCCTCATATTTGTTCCTTAGTCTTCAGTAAACACATTTCAGTCCTGTTGTGTCAAGATCAGTGTTTCTCTCTCCCTCTCTCTCTCTCTCTCTCTCCCTCTCTCTCTGGACATATCAGCTTATCAGGAAAAGATTACATTACCTCTAGTGCAAAATCGCCTTCTCAGAAAATAGATGTGCTGAACTGACTCCGTACTCTCTTTATCTGCAAGAAATTCCTAACCCACAACTGAAACTGAACAACACATTGAAACACTAAACAGTACACCCATCATAGACATCAACACCACTGTGCACATTTTCAGTACAATTATTCAAAACGCAGACAAAAGACACATCCCTAGAGGCAACTGAAAGAGACGCAATCCCAAATTCACACCCGAAATTCAAGGCCTCATCAGTCAACGGGACACACTGCGACACTCCCCAACACCCCATACACAAGACACCATACAACAAATACAAGAACTCAACACTCAGATAAACAGTAAAATATCAGAACAGCAAACACCAAACTGGAATAATTTTCTCTAGACATATGATCACAAAACAAACACCAGCAAACTCTACAAAACACTAAGCAGCATCACACTTTCCAACACCAACACTACACAATCACACGCTGCCATCACAACAACAGACAGCATTCCTTCAAACAAACAACAGGCAAACACTCTCATCAATCACTTTTCACAAGTCAGTCATCTAAACCCCCATCTCGACGACCCACGTATCATCCGACGTAAGAGACAGTTCCCCACAGACCAAGACTACGCACCTTTCACATACAACCAGACTAAGCACATCATTAGCAACCTTAAGTTACACTCATCTGCCTGTGGACCAGACAACATAAGCAACATACACCTTAAACACCTTGGACCACAAAGCATTCAAGCATTCATCAACATATCAAACTACAACTACTCACACAGCATAATACCCAACATCTGGAAACGTGGCACTATCATAACTGTCCCCAAACACAATGAAGACCCCACGTTACCTTCCTTACACCGCCTGATCACACTCCTCTGCACCCCCTCCAAAGTCACTGAATGACTAGTATTACACTCAGTAACACCTCACATCCCCCTAGCCCCATCACAACATGGTTTTAGGCTGCTACACTCCACAAACACTCCTCTTACAGACCTTACACAGCGAGTTTTTGATGGCTTGAATTCAGCTAGGCCACCACACAGAACACTTATTGTCACATTAGACATTAGCAAAGCTTTTGATCCCATCCCCTGCCACAACGTCACAAACAAATTATTCAGCACAAACATGCACAATAACACAAAATAATGGCTGGCAAACCATTTAGCAGGCAGATGTGCACATGTAACATTTGCTGGTCAGTCATCAAACTTCAGAAACTTCACAAACGGCGTCCCCCAAGGATCTGTTTTGTCCCCTATTCTCTTTAACCTGTACATGCACAACATACCCACACATCACACACCACAGATACACACAGCTTCCTATGCAGACGATGTAACACTTACATGTACACGCCAAAAGGCAAACACAGTCGCACACAGCCTCCAACCTTACCTCAACACACTACACGAATGGTTCACCACAAACAGACTCACAGTAGCCCCAACCAAATTTACAGTAACCCTTCTCACAAACTGGACAGCAGAACACAGTCACATTCCACACCTCACCTTAAACAGCACCCCCCTAACACACACACACACACACACACACACACACACACACACACACACACACACACACACACACACACACACACACACACACACACACACACACACACACACACACACACACACACACACACACACACACACACACACACACACACACACACACACACACACACACACACACACACACACACACACACACACACACACACACACACACACACACACACACACACACACACACACACACACACACACACACACACACACACACACACACACACACACACACACACACACACACACACACACACACACACACACACACACACACACACACACACACACACACACACACACACACACACACACACACACACACACACACACACACACACACACACACACACACACACACTCAAAATCCTTGGTGTAACATACATCAGTGTCATTTAAACAACACATCACGTTGAAAATAAATTAACACCAAGCCTCCTTGCTCTAGGGTCACTTGCCCATACAACATCTGGGCACAACAAAGAAACCACTACCACAGTATACAAACAATACATACGTTCAGTGATGAATTATGCAAGCCCTGCTTGGGCTACTAACCTCACCAAAACACACTGCAACACTCTACAGACCATACAGAACAAGACCCTAAAAATAATCACAGGCTGCACAGCTACTACACCCACAGACCACCTACATCAAGAAACCAAAGTCCTCAAAGTCAAGGATCACCTAGACATGAGAGGAACCCAGTTTCTTGCTGCAGCCTCCACAAACCCACAACATCCACTACAGTACATGGCAGCACATCCACCCACACCAAGGAACATCAAAACAACACTCAGCACACGATACCATACACAAATACTGCCATCTCTTCCCCCTCACCCACCTCAGACCAGCTTCCAGAAGCATATCCACACTCAGATCACTCGCCGCTCCATTCAGTCACTTAAAGACAACACACAGCTGCATGCACGGCCTCCTGACATCCACCCTTCTGAATCCTATCTTCCTTGTGAGGATAGGGTCCACCTGGCCAGGCTGAGATGTGGGCACCATCCAGCCCTCTTAAGCTACCAGAAGAGGCTGGATGACTCCGTCCAGGATGCAACACAGCACCCCATACTATTAAGCACATTATGGAAGACTGCATTGCACACAATCACCTACGCCAACAACACAACATACACTCCATGAGAGCTCTGTGGGAAAGCCCGGTCTCAGCCATGGCCTTCCTTAGGGACTCGGGGCTGTTTAGCCAGACTGCCTAGGGAACAACTACTACTACTACAACAGCAGCAGAAATAATAATAATGATTACAATAATAATAATAATAACGATATAATGATTAATAATAATAATAATAATAATAATAATAAAAATGATGATGATAATAATAATAATAATAATAATAATAATAGTAATAAATTAATAATAATAATAACAATAATAATAGTAATACTAATAATAATAATAATAATAGTAGTAGTAGTAATAATAATAATAATAATAATAATAATAATAATAATAATAATAATAATAATGCCGATAATAATTATAATAATTTCTACAAGAGCAACAACAACAACAAAAATAATAATAATAATAACAGTAACAATAATAACACTCCCACTAACACCACCAATAACCTACCTTCGCCTCAGCACCCAAACTCACCGCCAGCCTCATCCAATCTCAGGGCGGAAAATGATCTCATCTCATATCCCAGAGCCGGGCGTGTGACCTTCTCCGTGACGCCCAGAATGTTAGGTTAAAAGTCGAGGTTAAGTGAGTTGGCTGTATTAAGTCGTAACGGGGAGTGTGTTTGGGGATGGGATGGGATGATGGGATAGAATGACAGGGGTTGAAGAATGAGGAGGATAGAATGAGTATTTGTAAGAGGAAGGATGGAGATACGCATAGGTAAGTGAGTTTGATGTATAATGTATCGGAGAGAGTGTATGGGGATGGGATGGGATGATGGGATGGAATGACAGGGGTTTAGAATGAGGATAGAATGAGTATTACTGAGAGGAAGGATGGGACAGGGGATAGAAATGAAAGGATTGTGAATTTCAGAGGTAAGTGAGATTGATGTGTGGTGGGAGTGTAGTTGAGGAGACACAATGACAGGCATGACTAGATAGAAGAGAATAATAATAATAATAATAATAATAATAATAATAATGATAATAATAAAAGAAAGTTAACAGGATAGACTGGCAGAAACAGAAAGAGATAGTTGATGAGATAGACTGAGAGAACTGACGAGATAGAAAGAGCTGAATAGATAGACAGAGCTGACAGAACAGGGTCGGGGATGTGACCTTCTGACAGGGTCCAAATTATTGGATTAAAATTTGCAGTTAATTGAGTTGCTGTGTAATGCTGTAACGGGGAGTGTGTGGGATGGGATGGTATAAGCTGATGAAACAGACTGTCGGAGTTTCAGGTCGGAAGGACTGAAACAGGCTAAAAGAATGTGGGGAATGGAAATAAAGAATGAAAGGGATATGACAGGAAGCTGGCAGAATGGAACTATCAGAGAGAACAAACATAGAGCTGGTATATTATGAGCTGAAAGAATTTTGGGAATGGAGGATGGAAAATAATTTAGAACTTCAAGAAAAGGGAGCATCGAATAGACTGCACTGGCTAAATAGGATAGACTAACAGTTTTATAGAGAGAAGATTGGAATAAGGGGACAGACTCGAAGAAAGAGTATTATTTTCAGAGTTCAGTGAGTTTTATGTATTGTTCCAGGGAGGGTGTGGTGAGATGGGAAAAGTTGATGGGGCACTGACCGTTCTAGGGAGGGGAAAGATCTAGCTATCTGTCTATCTATCTATCTATTTATGAATTATCCTCAGTATCGCCAGAAAACTAACTACAGTCAAATGCAGAAATCAGCCCTCCTCTCTTGTATATCCTTATTGCTGAATTCACTGATATATTAATGAAAGGTACTGAGCAAAGGTGCGTATTTTCACCAACAGATGAACCACATTAAGCACGTCTGTCCAGTACTTCGCATTCAAGCAAATATGAATCCAACATTGAAAGAGAGGCAAGAGGGACGTATAGAATTTAACATTTGCCTTTATGTGGAGAGGATTGAGAGACTGACGAGGAGAATGTGTCAGTGAGGTGGAAGGGGGGAGGGGGAGGGAGAGGCCAAGGATGAGATGGAGGGATAGAGTGGTATATGAGGGAGGGGGTGTCAGCTAGAGGCAGGACAGTGAAATGGCAGGGGACAGGGCGACATGGAGGCGATTTGCTTGTGGCCACCCCTTACGGGATGAAGGAGTCTGGCAATTGATAGATAGATAGATAGAATGTCTAATCGTATGTGGCTCTGTGTACCAGCTGTCTACTGATCATAAATATTTACCTGTGTATGGCTCTATGTATTTCAATTATCAAGTAGAGTCGGAACACCTGCATCATTTTCACTCTAGCTTGGTCTAAAATTGGCATCTCTTCACTTTGAATACTAGATTGTAACCATGGATAACACTAGGGTATGATGCCAGTCACGAAGAAGTGGTGCGAAAAGGATATAGAGCCATAGTACTGTCTTAATTTTCTTTTGAGCTACGTGAAATCTGGCTCGAGTTAAGGTGAAAGGACTACTGCAACTCCAAGCGCACCTCAGCTCCCTTCCTATCCCCCGAAAGGAGGATGGTGGACTGCAGGAGAAATCTTCAGTCTGCAGTCCACTGGGTTCACGTCCATGTGAGTTAGTCCCCCTCCATTAAATAAGTATCATATGTTGTTTCTGTATCTTACCTATTGTGTGTGCCACTTATCTAGAAAATAGGGAATGATTTGTGTAGGTTATGTATATGAGAGAGGGGATGTGAGCTGGGGGGAGGGCAGTGAAATGGCGGGGGACAGCGACATGGAGGCGATTTGTTTGTAGCCACCCCTTACGGGATTGAGGCGTCTGGCAATAGATAGATAGACTGGTGTAGGTTATGTATATGAGTGAGGGGGTGTGAGCTAGGGGGAGGGCAGTGAAATGGCGGGGGACGGCGACATGGAGGCGATTTGTTTGTAGCCACCTCTTACGGGATTGAGGCGTCAGGCAGTAGATAGAGTGATGCATACCTGTGCATGTCAGCCACCTGCACATCATCGATATTTACCACCGTCACCGCCAACAGCCAACAACTTGACAGGTGGGCACTTCACTCGTCAAAGCCTTGTCTGGGCTGGCTTCAGGCTTTGCTTCAGGTCTCACTCCCTTCGCTTTGATGGTGTTTGCCTCGACGACTGCGCTTGCCTGCCTGTTCTTGTTGTCTCCTCTCAGCCTCCTCATCCTTCTCCTGCCTCTTGGTGGCCATCTGTAGTCTACGCAGGTATGATGTGCTTCTCCCGCGCCTCTGGGTTAGTATTTAAAAACTCTTCTAATCTAACGTGTGTAAAACTGCATATACCTTAGTGTTCTCTCTTACATCCTCCTGCCTGCCTGCCTTTCTGCCTGCCTACCTTTCTGTCAGCCTACCTTTCTGCCTGCCTGCCATTCTACCTACCTTTCTGCCTACCTTTCTGTCTGCCTGCCTTTCTGTCTGCCTGCCTTTCTGCCTGCCTACCTTTCTGCCTGGTGCTGCTGTTGTTGGGTGTCGATTGACGTCCAGGTGTAACTTTGCACCTGCACCCGTCTGCCTGTCTGCCTGTCTGCCTACCTATCTGATTGCCTTCCTGCTCACCTATTTTGCATACCTCGCTGATTTGCATGCCTACCTGATTTACCTTCCTCCATATCTGCTTATTTGTCTGTCTGCCTACTTGCCGCCTTGCTTGCCTGCCTATCTGTTTGAATGCCTCGCTGTTTGCTTACCTACCTGCCTGCCTGCTTTCCTACCTACCTGAGTCGTATGCCTACTTGATTTGCCTTCCTACCTTCCTGTCTGCTTAGTGTCTATCTGTCTGCCTACTTACCTGCTGGTCTGCCTGCCTTCTCTACCTGTCTCTTTCTACCTCCCTGTCTACTTGCTTGTCTGTCTGTCTGCCTACTTGCTGATCTGTCTGCCTTCTCTATCTGTCTCTTCCTACCTTCCTGTCTGCTTAGTGTCTCTCTGTCTGCCTACTTACCTGCTGGTCTGTCTGCCTTCTCTGCCTATCTGTTTACGTCCCTGCTGCCTGTCTCTTGTGATTGAGGGTCGTTTGATGAGCAGGTGTTGTGTCTTGCTAACTTCACCTCTGACTGGGGATGCAATTACGCAGGATGGCCTCGGGGTGTATCGCCTGACTCCGGAGAGGGAAAGCAAGAATTCCAAGCGTCCTCCTCTACCCTTCAGTGACAGCATTTGGCAAGAGAGAGACAGATAGACAGGCAGACAAGCAGACAGATACAAGTAGACAGAAAGACAGACAGAGAGTTGCAAAGATAGATGGATAGATTTCAAAGTGATAGATTGAGAGACAGACAGACAGACGGAAGGAGACAGACAGACAGACGCGAAAATAGCTCCCTGGTGGTGTGTAGTGCCCTAACCCCTTCCATCCAGTAACTTATTTATCATTGTTACCTCGAGACAAGGCGCTGACAAGGAAACTACAGGTGTTAAAGGTGTGTTTCCTGGCTGGATAGGCAAACAGATAGGTAGATAGAGTGATAGAGACGGGGAGACAGTCAGATAGATAGATAGAGACAGGCAGAGACAGTAGACAGACAGACAGATAGATAGATAGATAGACAGATAGACATAGATAGATAGATAATAGATAGACAGACATAGATAGATAGATAGATTGATAGACAGACAGACAGATGGACAGACAGATAAATAGATAGATATTCAGACAGACAGACATAGATAGATAGAAAGATTGATAGACAGATAGATAGACAGATAGATAAATAGATAATTGATAGACAGACAGACAGACAGATAGAGACATAGATAGATAGACAGATAGACATAGATAGATAGATAGACAGATTGATAGAGAGACAGACATCGATAGACAAAGATTGATAGACAGACAGACAAATGGACAGACTTAGATGAATAGATAAACAGACAGACAGATAGACATAGATAGATAGAAAGATTGAAAGACAGACATAGATAGATTGATAGATAGACAAATAGATAGATAGACAGAGAGATAGATAGGCAGATAGATCGACTGACTGTAATAAAGACAGAAATTGACAGACAGACAGGGAGAGACAGACAGACGCAGATTAGCATAGATAGATACAAGCAGATAGACAGACAGGGAGACAGACAGATAGATATTAAGAGAAACTAACTAGGAGAGGGAAAGCAAGAGTTCTAAGCTTCCTCCTCTTCCCTTCAGTGACAGCATTTGGCAAGAGAGAGAGACAGACAGACAGAGAGGCAGACAGATGCAAGTAGACAGAAAGACAGACAGAGAGTTGCAAAGATAGATAGATAGCTTTCAAAGTGAGATAGATTGAGAGACAGACAGACAGACAGATAGGCCGACAGGAGACAGACAGAAAGACAGACAGACAGTTACAAAGATGGATAGATGACAAAGAGAGATAGACAGATAGATAGAGAGATAGGCAGACAGACAGACAGAAGGAGAGAGAGAGAGAGAGAGAGAGAGAGAGAGAGAGGAGGTAAAATAGGGTACTTCATGTCAGCCTCTTTGACCATCGGTACTTAACAACACTGTACGAGGGGGAAAAAATCTCTGCCTGTTGTTCTACTCCTTTCACCTTAACTTGGCCCAGATTTTCGTCATTTTGCAGCTTATTTCACGTAGCACAGTGGCGAAATACGGTAATACGTCGGTTCTACAGCCTTCCCTAGCACTTCTTCGTGACTATGCTCCTTTCACCTTAACTTGGCCCAGATTTTCGTACCTTTGGAGCTTATTTCACTTAGCACAGTGGCGAAATACGGTAATACCTCGGTTCTACATCTTTCCATAGCACTTCTTCGTGACTAGTACCATATTCTAGGGTTAATCTCTTGTTATAGCTAAGCCTAGTGGGGGAGTGGCCTAGTGTGTGTGTGTGTGTGTGTGTGTGTGTGTGTGTGAGAGAGAGAGAGAGAGAGAGAGAGAGAGAGAGACAGACAGAGAGACTAATGGCCAAGATACATGTAATAAATATTGAGTAACTTAACAAAAACAATGAGGCCTTACCACTGTCATCACTATAGTTCTTTCACATCAACCTGGCCCAGATTTTCGTTCTTTAGCAGCTTATTTCTCCCAGTTCAACTACCACGGCTCTATAGCGTCTCCATAGCACTTCTTCGTGACTAGCATAATATCCTAGTGTTACATTCTACAATTCAGCAGTCAAGATGGAGGAATGGAGAGAGGAAGATATCATGTGCTCTCTCTCTCTCTACTACTACTACTACTACTACTACTACTACTATTATAGCTACCAGTCGTCTTTATATACCTTGGCCCAGATTTTCGTCCTTTTGTAATTTATATCACGTGATTAATTGGCAGAATTAGACAGTTCTATCATCCTGCATCCCTTTCATAGCACTTCTTCGTGACTGGCATCCTATTCTAGTGATAATCTCTCATTCCATCTCAAGACTGACGACAGGGATACGTAAATTTTGGCCAAATTGAATGGAACTTGGCTTTACGAAATATATTTAGCAAGTATTGAAGGCCCCAATACCTGGCTGTAATACACGACAAATGGCCATTACACCTTCAAAACAAGGCTGGTAGTAGGAAAAAAAATAACTTCACTTTAAATTATATGACAAAATTCCATAGCAGCGGCGCTCCGGTCTTTGATGTGGCGGGCCACATTTTATGTCCAAAATTATATGCATATTGTACCGCACCCAGGCAAGGCTTTGTGCCACCAAAACTGTAGTATAAATGATTTGGTTATATATATATATATATATATATATATATATATATATATATATATATATATATATATATATATATATATATATATTACAGTAATTGTGTGTGTATGTGTGTGTGTGTGTGTGTGTGTAACTATATGTATAGAAAAGCTAATCAGATATAATGCACGAGTTACCACTGTATTCCAGTCAGCGTTGCAGTGTCCTGGAGTGTCGGGTGTAGGGCCCAGCCAGGTGCAGTAATATCCCGCCACAGCCTCTCACCCAACACAAGAGTCACTAATCCAACACTGTGCCTGGAATCTCCTCTTTGATGCCCTCAGTCGGCCTCCACCACACCTGCCTTTCATGTTGTGTAATTAACTTTTTTTTCCCTGTCTGCTTGTGGCTATAATTGTGCTCTGCAGGGGCTGCTGACCTGACAGAGATCTATAACCCCTTCCAGCTCAGTTGATGGCCAGGTGTGGTTAGTTTGGGGGTTAATTTGATTAGTAACCAAGGAGACTTATTGCTACCTCGTAAATAAGATTATTCACCTACACCTTCAGCACTGCGAGACTTTACCCTATGATTGGATACAGTCATCTATTACTATATTCTTTCCACCTTAACTTGGCCTAAAATTACCATCTCTCCATCTTGAATGTTTAGATGTAGTAATAGGCTAACACTCAGATCTGATGCTAGTCAATATCCTTCCCTCCTCAACCCCACCTTTTCCCCTCCTCTCTCGCCCCCTTCCCAAGGTTCTCTCCCCTTCCTTCCCTCTCCCCTCCCCTCGCTCCCATCCTTTCTCTCCCCTGCTCTCCTTTCCCCTCACCTTCTATCTTGGTCAAGGTCACTGCGGGTCGAGTCTCACTCTCTCTCTCTCTCTCTCTCTCTCTCTCTCTCTCTCTCTCTCTCTCTCTCTCTCTCTCTCTCTCTCTCTCTCACACACACACACACACACACACACACACACACACACACACACACACACACACACACACACACACACACACACACACACACACACACACACACACACACACAAAGATTATCGTGTATATTTGTTTTCTTCCAAACATAATCTAATACATACCTATGCCTTCAAGTCTAATCTCTCTCTCTCTCTCTCTCTCTCTCTCTCTCTCTCTCTCTCTCTCTCTCTCTCTCTCTCTCTCGTGTCTCACCGTAATTCAAGGCCTGACCGGGATTTATAGGCCATCGATATGGATTTCCTGTCTTCTCTTGGCTCAGTGCGAATTCCTTTTTCTGCATTATTTTTATTATTATTATTATAGTAGTAGTAGTAGTAGTAGTAGGAGTGGTGGTAGTAGTAGTAGTAATAGTAGTAGTAGTGGTAGTGGTGGTAGTAGTTGTAGTAGTACTAGCATTTATAGTAGTGGTAGTGGTAGTAGTAGTAGTAGTAGTAGCAGTTATAGTAGTGGTAGTAGTAGTAGTAGTAGTAGTAGTAGCAGTAGCGGTAGTCGTAGTAGTAGTAGAAGTAGTAGTAGTAGTGGTAGTGGTAGTAGTAGTAGTTGTTGTTGTTGTTGTTGTTGTGGTAGTAGTATCAGTAGTAGTAGTAGTAGTTGTTGTTGTTGTTGTTGTAGCCGTAGTAGTAGTAGTAGTAGTTGTTGTTGTGGTGGTAGTAGTAGTAGCAGTAGTGGTAGTAGTAGTAGTAGTAGTAGTAGTACTAGAAGTAGCA
>NC_136955.1:44565154-44567654 GCF_032717465.1 Coenobita brevimanus
ACATTTTCATAGAGAGAGAGAGAGAGAGAGAGAGAGAGAGAGAGAGAGAGAGAGAGAGAGAGAGAAGAGAAAAGTGAGACAAGGAGTAGAAAGGATAATGGAAAAGAAAGGAGAGAGGAAAATGAGAAAGTAGGGGAGGAAAGAAAGAAAGGGTGAGTAAAAGCGACAGAAGAGAGTAAGTAAATGAGAGAAAAGATTGAGTAAAAAAGAGAGTGAGTGAAAGAGAGAAAAGAGAGCGAGTAAAAGAGAGAAAAGAGAGCGAGTAAAAGAGAGAAAAGAGAGCGAGTAAAAGAGAGGAGAGTGAGTAAAAGAGAGAAAAGAGAGTAAGTAAAGAAGAGAGTAAGTAAAAGTGAGAAAAGAGAGTAAGTAAAAGAGAGAAAAGAGAGCGAGTAAAAGAGAGAAAAGAGAGCGAGTAAAAGAGAGAAAAGAGAGCGAGTAAAAGAGAGAAAAGAGAGCGAGTAAAAGAGAGAAAAGAGAGCGAGTAAAAGAGAGGAAAGAGAGATTAAAGAGAGGGATAGATGGCGACCTTCTGACCTTACTTCAGGATTTTTGCGATCTGTCTGAAATATTTTTGTGTCTGTTCGTACTTAGCCTAAAATGAGAGAGAGAGAGACAGACAGACAGACAGACAGACAGACAGACAGAGATATAGAGATAGAGAGAGAGAGAGAGAGAGAAAGAAATTTTCAACTAAGATTAGACGTAAGAAATATTGTAGCATTATCACTGAGAGAGAGAGAGAGAGAGAGAGAGAGAGAGAGAGAGAGACTGACAGACAGACAGACAGAGACAGAGATTGAGACAGACAGACAGACAGATAGGCAGACAAACAGACAGTGACAAGGAAATACTGAGATAGTGATAGAAAAAGGCATAATAAAGGAGATAGTAAGAGTGAGGTAAAATGGGGGATTAGGGAGACAGAGGGGGAAAGAGAGACGTGAGAGACTGATAGAGAGAGGGGGAGAGAGAGTAAGAGACCTACAGGAGAAAGGAAGAAGGAGGTAGAGGGAGAAATGGAGATAGTAAGAGAGAGAGAAAGAAAGAGAGAGAGTAAGAGAGACAGAAGGGGAAGAGAGAGAGAGAAAGAAAGGGTGACAGAAGCAGAGAAAATGCACTCTCTCTCTCCAGGACTCACTCTTCATTGATATCTCTATCTCCATTATTTATTATTTATCTCTCTTATTTATCTGTCTGTCTAGCTGTCCAAACATCTGTCCATCTATCTATCTATTTATCTATCCATGCCTCTACTTATGTTTATCTATCTACCAATCTATATCTATCTATCGAGACCATTCCTTTTAAATATCTATCAATTAATGGGTCTCTGTCTATATGTATCTATTTTTTATCTATCTAAGTATTTATCTATCTGTCTATCTATCCCTCCATTGCCTAATACTGCATCCAGTGAGGGGAAACTCAGACAAGGACAAAGGAATTTTAAAAGCTTTCTCAGATTCAAGGAAAATATATTGGCCATGAACTCAAGAGCCAAGACACTGAGAGAGAGAGAGAGAGAGAGAGAGAGAGAGAGAGAGAGAGAGAGAGAGAGAGAGAGAGAGAGAGAGGGAGAGAGAGGGGCCCTGAGCTCAAGAACCGAGACATTTTCAGCTAAGACGTAAGAAATATTGTAGCATAATCACTGAGAGAGAGAGAGAGAGAGAGAGAGAGAGAGAGAGAGAAAGTGGTATGCTGTACGAAAGGACTCTAGTTCAATCCCTGGCTATAACAAGGAGTGGACTTATTCCGAATTTCAAAAAAATAATAATAATAATAATAATAATAATGATGATGATGATGATAATAATAATAATGATAATAATAATAATAATAATAAAACTGATCTTCCACAGAGCCCACCGACATATAAAGACACCCTCGCTAGTGCCATCACCCACTAGCAAAGTATTCAATATGGACGGTGGACACAAGTGCACAAAAGGTGACATTATAAAGAACGCTATTTCCATCACCCCAGGCTTCAGTGAGACACCCTAAGTATGGATGTAGTATTGACGGTGGGTATTGGTGCCGAAAAGGTGATATGTGAAGGTGGCCTCAAGGGACGGGTTAAGGACAGATATACAGTACTGCTTTCACGTTAACTTGGCCCAAATTTTCGTCCTTTGGCAGTTTATTTCACGTAGCTCAGTAGCTGAAATAGGTAATACTATGGCTCCACATCGCTTCCCTAGCACTTCTTCGTGACACGCACTACACTCTTGCGTTATTCATAGTTACAACTCGACATTCAAGGTGGAGAGATGGCGATTATAGACCAAGTTAAGTAAATTGAGTATAATGTGTGATTTATCTGAAAATTTTTTGTAATGCTCCTCAGCTCAATTGATGGCCTGAGAGAGACATACCGTAGGGGTGATTTGACTAGTAACCAAGGAGACTCATTCCTGGCTCCAGATAGAGTCACACTGCAGGGGTGATTTGACTAGTAACCAAGGAGACTCATTCCTGCCTCCAGATAGAGACATACCGC
>NC_136955.1:44570154-44577654 GCF_032717465.1 Coenobita brevimanus
CTTGACGTATGCACCACCCCTGATGCCTGAGCCAGTGAGAATCCAACTAAAAGAATAAGTAGTGGAAAACAGAATTTCTATTAGCTGCCATCACAGCAGTAGTACAAAACAGAACGTCTTATGAAAATACTACTATTATCTCCGGCAAGCTCATGTGAAGCTGAACGTTCCTTCAGTGCTCTACGTCGGCTCAAGACCTGGCTAAGGTCTACCAGGAGTCAACACCGTCTCAGCCATGTTGCTGTGTCACGTTCATAGAGACATCCTCTGGGAATTGTCATGTGAGGAGATAGCAAAGAGTTCTTTAGAGGGGTTGATGCTAGATCCCATATATTTGGGAAATTCTGAGCATGCAACCAAGCGATGTCAATGACTTGAATTATTAAACAATGTACAAATGCTAAAGCGCGTAGTATTACTATCATGAGTGAGTGTATGCTCGTTTTTAGTGGTTTTCCTTTGCATTGTACTGTATTGTATTGTCTTGTGGTGGTTATAGGGCTAGCCTACCAGTTTGTCGTCTTTAGCTTTCAAAGTACACCCTAGAAACCTGTACTGTGGTATGTAGTTTTTAATTTATTTTAAATTACCCAATGTTGACGTAATTTTCCCACACAATGGCAAACAGTGATTAAAAGACAGTCTTTCCTCCAGACCCATCTACAATAGAATGTTGTGCTTGTATTGTACGTACATTTACCTTCATATTACAAAAATGCTTCGCGGTGCGCACAGTGTAGTACGATGCCGATTGTGTCCCCCCCACCTTTGCAGACAGAACGAGGCCCCTGCAGACAGGTAAACAGAGAGGTAAACCTGATTGACTGCCGCACCACTGACTAGATGGATTCTGTACACGCTTATTTAAAAAATCATCATGTTCGCCTTGGTGAGATAGACCAAGCGTAACATTTTGTCACCAAATTACATGACGTGCCACATGATAAACGCAAAAATGGTCCTGAAATTTCTATAGATAATTACTGCGTTAAATTAGCCTGTTCTCTCTCTCTCTCTCTCTCTCTCTCTCTCTCTCTCTCTCTCTCTCTCTCTCTCTCTCTCTCTCTCTCTCTCTCTCTCACTCTCTCTCTCTCTCTCTCTCTCTCTCTCTCTGGTTGTTTTCAGATGATGGGTGGATGGATGAATTATCATTATTATTATTATTATTATTATTATTATTATTATTATTATTACTCTTGTTGTTGTTGTCGGCTATTATTATTATTAATTCACCTACTGCTACTACTATTGTTGTATTTGTTATTTATTATTATTATTATTATTATTATTATTATTGTTATTATTATTATTATTATTATTGTTATTATTATTATTACCGTATTATTATTGTTGTTGTTGTTATTATTATTATTATTATTATTATTATTTTTACTATTATTATTATTATTATTATTATTATTATTATTATTACTAGTATTATCATTATTACTCATTATTATTATTATGACAACCATCATCATCAGCATCATCATCACCACTACCATCCCCCGAGAGCAGGGAAGAGAGGTGAATATGATAGTGAGAGAGCTAATCAAAAGCATGGCTAACGAAATGGGCCACATACTCATTGGTTTACTATTCAAGCTCCCGGAATCCTGGCTTCACCTTATACATACACATTTCAGCAAGTGTGTGTGTGTGTGTGTGTGTGTGTGTGTGTGGTGCTACATAACATAGAACTGCCCTTCTCGCTTCACCCAGGCGCCTCTCCAGCAACAAGTGGGTCCCTTCTTTTCCCTGGACCTCGTAAATTGCCCTGAGGTACTGGTGGGCAGAGAGAGAGAGAGAGAGAGAGAGATTCTAACACATCGTTACTCGTGCTGGGGTAGTGCTGGTCTGAGAAGGGGAAATAATATCAGAGAAAGGAAACACACACACACACACACACACACACACACACACACACACACACACACACACACACACACACACACACACACACACACACACACACACACACACACTTGCTACAATTATGTAACTACAAACGATATGTAACAATTATGTAACGACAAACGATTGCATTGTTACACTTGCTACAATTATGTAACTACAAACAATATGTACCATTTATGTAACAGTTGCATTAACAAGATGTAACTTTGATGTAACTTTAACTACAATTATAAGGCCAAGACACTTATGTAACAGTTGCATTAACAAAATGTAACTACAATTATAAGGCCAACACAATTATGCATTACCACAATATTATGTAACAATTCATAAAATATTACAATTATGTATTACCACAATGCTACTACAATGTTATAAGTCATACAATTATACCACAATTCTGTATTACCAGTATCATCTTACAAGTTAGGTGAAATATTAGACATTACTAAAGGGATAACTCAATATGTAATGTGTAACCTAGCAGTATTACCATTGCACAATTATATGCGTATGTCTGTTATACATACACATCTCACAAAATGTATACAACTTGTTTAAAATGTAATATTACTGAATAATCACTATTTACTATAAATATTATATGTATACAATATTATAATCAATATTATGTACTACTAAGGATTTCAGGGGCAGTGTCCAACTGTTTTTTTAAATAACGTCTCAACAAAGCGTCGGACAAGGATTTAACTTTGGCAGTGCATGTTTGAGACCCCGACCTAATTTGTAAAATTGCGTCGTTGATTACTACTACGTCACACCGACGTCACGTTCCGAATTGTGGGCGGGGCTTGTATCGTGACCGAAGCTAGCCTCGCTACATGCCTCTGACGATTTTAGCTAAGTTTACCCTACATTTACTCTTATAAATGCCTTAATCATACACATTTGGTACAAAAGCATAATTTTACAAATTAGGTCGGGGTCTCAAACATGCACTGCCAAAGTTAAATCCTTGTCCGACGCTTTGATGAGATGTTATTTAAAAAAAAACAGTTGGACACTGCCCCTGAAATCCTTGGTAATAGATTAGCATGTGTCAATGATAATTGCTGTCGGAGGACCTTCAGCTGCGTGGACCGAGCATATGTTATGAGTCCATATTATAATTACAAATCATAATAGATAGATAGATAAATAGATAGATAGACAGCTCAATGCGAGCCTGGGAATGGGAAATGATCTTGCAAGTTACACTGAGGAAAAGCTGACGACAGATTACGAAGTGGCCAGTAAGGAGATGATGCAGTTAGTTGTCAGCAATTCACCAGGTGACCAAAGCCTTGTTGACCATACACACACACACACACATACTCACACACAGGCTTCTAGAACTTTCCAACCACAGTGAACACACGTGATACGACTCCTGTTTCACCAGAATTTAGGAAAGAGAACTCAGAAGGAAGCTAGCCATAGAACAGGCAGGTCGTAGGGAGAAGGGCTTAGCAACTTGAGAGAGAGACAGAGAGAGCGAGACAGGGAGATAGCTCCCGGGACTCTATACTTCGCTCTGTGTGAGAGACTTGTTAATATTTCCAAGACAAATAAAAATAGTTCCATACTATTCTTTACCTCTCCTGTCACTACATGACAAATGGGAAAGAAGATTATCTACTTACAAAGCTACTCAAGTATAACAACCGCTCGTCCACAAGTCTAATATATATAACTTCTCTACAAGTAACTACAAAGTTTTTTATGACAGTGGGTCCCTTCTTTTTCCTGGACCTCGTAAATTGCCCTGAGGTACTGGTGGGCAGAGAGAGAGAGAGAGAGAGAGAGAGAGATTCTATCACATCGTTACTCGTGCTGGGGTAGTGCTGGTCTGAGAGGGGGAAATAATATCAGAGAAAGGAAACACACACACACACACACACACACACACACACACACACACACACACACACACACACAAAGCCCTGAGATAGTCTTCAGTTAACTATCTTCCCAATTACCAGGCAATACAACATCATCCATATAAACCACATTTGATATAAACCCTTCCTTTCAACTCAGCCAGTCTTTCTCCCATTTCCTTCCCTCTTGCTTCGACCTCCATCATTATTTCACCTATATTAATACTGCACACTGATCAGGATATTGCACACCCGTAGCTCTGTGGCATTGGATACTGAACTACAAATATATCATCTAACCTAATTTATGCCTCACTACCATCATAAAAATCTCATTACAGTATTTTCCATCTTCTCACTTCATACATATATCAAACCTTCCAATATCATTCCCTATTCACCTTGTCATAGGCTTTTATAAGGTCTATGAATATTATAATTATCTTTTAATTCTGTCTACACGTTTTCCTCACATCATCATCATCATCATCATCATCATCATCATCATCATCATCATCATCCGGGCCTCCTTTCCCACCTTAGGGCAGGGTGAGGAGTAGCAATGTCCAGACAGGCCAAATTTGCCCAGTCCAATAGGCCACGCTTCCATTCACTCATCATTCAAGTCCCCGGAATCCTAGCTTTATCGGATACGCCAAAAACATTCACCACGTTCTGTAGCTTCACATAAACGTATCCGATAGTGTCACAAATCACAAATGCTTTATTCACACATCCTGTCTCACTCCTGTGCTCCCCTGTTCATTACACATCAAACCTCGTGTGTACATTATTCAATATGTGCTCTGTAATTTCTCATCTCTATACCTTTTCTGTACCTCGGCTTCGGTCTGTCACTTATTAACCCTCAAAGGTGCTAAAGTGGGACGCCTTCACGCGGTAGCATCGCCATAACAGGGCGGTGGAGCTGACTGGTTGTACAAATGTCCCTTAACTCCCTCCGTATCTTTAAAAAGAGGATGGTGGTTTGGGGGAAAGGGATAACTTCAGCCTGCAGTCCACTGGGTTCACGTATAAATGAACCTGTCTATCTAACTATCTATTGCCAGACGCCTTAATCCCGTAAGGGATGGCCACAAACAAATCGCCTCCATATCGCCCTGTCCCCCGCCATTTCACTGCCCTACTCGCATCTCACACCCCCATCTCTCATATACCTCTCCACTCTATCCCTTCATCTCATCCTTGGCCCTCCTTCCCTCTCCCCCCCTCCACCTCATTCACATACACTCTCCTCGTCAGTCTCTCATTTTCCATCCTCACCACGTGTCCAGATCACCTCAGTGTGTTTCTCCTAACGCTTCTTATCACATCCACATCCACACCTCACTCACATACACTCTTCTCGTCAGTCTCTCACTCTCCATCCTCTCCACATGGCCAAACCACCTTAGTGTGTTTCTCCTAACGCTTCCTATCACATCCACATCCACACCTCACTCACATACACTCTTCTCGTCAGTCTCTCACTCTCCATCCTCTCCACATGGCCAAACCACCTCAGTGTGTTTCTCCTAACGCTTCCTATCACATCCACATCCACACCTCACTCACATACACTCTTCTCGTCAGTCTCTCACTCCATCCTCTCCACATGGCCAAACCACCTCAGTGTGTTTCTCCTAACGCTTCCTATCACATCCACATCCACACCTCACTCACATACACTCTTCTCGTCAGTCTCTCACTCTCCATCCTCTCCACATGGCCAAACCACCTCAGTGTGTTTCTCCTAACGATTCCTATCACATCCACATCCACACCTCACTCACATACACTCTTCTCGTCAGTCTCTCACTCTCCATCCTCTCCACATGGCCAAACCACTCAGTGTGTTTCTCCTAACGCTTCCTATCACATCCACATCCACACCTCACTCACATACACTCTTCTCGTCAGTCTCTCACTCCATCCTCTCCACATGGCCAAACCACCTCAGTGTGTTTCTCCTAACGCTTCCTATCACATCCACATCCACACCTCACTCACATACACTCTTCTCGTCAGTCTCTCACTCCATCCTCTCCACATGGCCAAACCACCTCAGTGTGTTTCTCCTAACGCTTCCTATCACATCCACATCCACACCTCACTCACATACACTCTTCTCGTCAGTCTCTCACTCCATCCTCTCCACATGGCCAAACCACCTCAGTGTGTTTCTCCTAACGCTCCTGAAGCTTAATCTAGGAATATGGAAATTATAAGGAAAAAACCACAGACCCACACTGCCATCGGTTCAGGAAGCTCCCTAACACACATCCCTAAGTGGTTTATTTCTGCACATAGCTCGTTGATAATTGGTTTTGTGGCATTTATGGTATCTTGTAAATAAAAGATATAAACTTATACAAGAGAGTAGCAAGGTGTAATAAGCAAAATAAATCACTAAGGAAAAGGTGTTAGGGAACTTCCATAATAGACGAGAAGAGGGACCCTACAAATGGTTTTATTATGGGGGTAAATAATCTTCCATAGCACCTAAAGGGCTATCTGTCTATCCATCTATCTATCTATTGATCTATCTGTTTAGCTATCTATTGCCAGACGCCTTAATCCCGACAGGGGTGGCCACAAGCAAATCGCCTCCACGTCTCCCTGTCCTCTGCCAACTCACACCCTTCTCTCTCATATATCTCTACACTCCATCCCTCCATCTCATCCTTGGTTTCCCCCCCCCTCTCCTTTTCCCTCACACCTCACTCACATACACTCTTCTAGTCAGTTTCTCATTCTCCATCCTCTCTACATAGCCAAACCATCTCAAAGTCTTTCCCTAAACACTCAATCACATCCACATCAACACCACAACATCAAAGCAACGAGGAAGATGAAATTGATAAAAACATCTCTCCATCCCTCCTCCTCATCTTTGGTCTCCCCCTCCACCTCACTCACACACTCTTCTGTCAGTCTCAGTCAGTCTCTCATTCTCCATCCTCTCTACATAGCCAAACCATCTCAAAGTCTTTCAGTCACATCCACATCAACACCACAACATCAAAGCAAGAAGGAAGATGATAATTGATAAAAACATCTCTCCACTCCATCCCTCCTTCTCATCCTTGGTCTTCCCCTCCACCTCACTCACACACACTCTTCTAGTCAGTCTCTAATAGTCAGAGCAAAATCCCTATAATCTCCAGCCTGACAGTGAGATAGTTAAGAGGTGGCCTTTACGTGGGCAATATCGCTCGTTTGACCTGGGTTTATTTTCCTCTCGGGGTCATCACGTAATTGAGGTCATGCATAAATTTGGTTGGGTTAATTAGGTCAGGCTAGGTCAGATTTTAGACTCTCTTCATTGGCTGGATTAGGTGGTTTGGTCATGTGGTGAGAATGGAGAATGAAAGACTAAGAGGGTGTATGTAGGTGAAGTGGAGGGAGGGAGAGGGAGGGGGAGGCCGAGGATGAGGTGGAGGGATGGAGTTGAAAGGTATATGAGGGAGGGGGAGGTGAGATGGGGGGAGGGCAGTCAAATGGTGCGTGACAGAGCGACTTGGAGGCGTTTTGTCTGCGGCCACCCTTTGCGGGATTAGGGCGTCGGGCTATAGATAGATAGATAGATAGGTTAAGGTGGGCTGGATTAGGCTGGGTTAGACCTGGTTGCCTACATACCTGCCTGCCTGCCTGATTACCTACATACCTGCCTGCCTGCCTGATTACCTACATACCTGCCTGC
>NC_136955.1:44582654-44600154 GCF_032717465.1 Coenobita brevimanus
ACTAGTCTTTCTCCACTCAGATCTCTCATGCCACTTGTCATTCACTCAGACCGCTCATTCTACTTGTCATTCTCCTCTCAGACCTCTCATTCCACTTGTCATTCTCAAGACCTCTCATGCCAGTTGTCATTCTCCACTCAGACCGCTCATTCTACTAGTCATTCTCCACTCAGACCTCTCATTCTACTCGTCATTCTCAACTCAGACCGCTCATTCTACTTGTCATTCTCAAGACCTCTCATGCCACCTGTCATTCTCCACTCAGACCGCTCATTCTACTTGTCGTTCTCAAGACCTCTCATGCCACTTGTCATTCTCCACTCAGACCGCTCATTCTACTTGTCATTCTCAAGACCTCTCATGCCACCTGTCATTCTCCACTCAGACCTCTCATTCCACTTGTCATTCTCCACTCAGACCTCTCATTCCACTAGTCATTCTCCACTCAGACCTCTCATTCCACTAGTCATTCTCCACTCAGACCTCTCATTCCACTTGTCATTCTCCACCCAGACCTCTCATTCCACATGTCATTCTCCACTCAGACCTCTCATTCTACTTGTCATTCTCCAATCAGACCGCTCATTCCACTTGTCATTCTCAAGACCTCTCATTCCACTAGTCATTCTCCACTCAGACCTCTCATTCTACTTGTCATTCTCAAGACCTCTCATTCTACTTGTCATTCTCAAGACCTCTCATTCCACTTGTCATTCTCCACTCAGACCTCTCATTCCACTAGTCATTCTCCACTCAGACCTCTCATTCCACTAGTCATTCTCCACTCAGACCTCTCATTCCACTAGTCATTCTCAAGACCTCTCATTCCACTAGTCATTCTCCACTCAGACCTCTCATTCCACTAGTCATTCTCCACTCAGACCTCTCATTCCACTAGTCATTCTCAAGACCTCTCATTCCACTAGTCATTCTCCACTCAGACCGCTCATTCTACTTGTCATTCTCCATCATCTGCTCTACCTCTCCTACCACTCCCAAGCCTCCCAGTCTACTGTCCTACCACTCCCAATACTCCCAATCTACCTGTCTCACGCCCAAAGCCTCCCAGTCTACCTCTCCTCCCACTCCCAAGCCTCCCAAGCTCCTCTCCTCCCAAGCCTCCCAATCTACTGTCCTACCACTCCCAATACTCCCAATCTACCTGTCTCACGCCCAAAGCCTCCCAGTCTACCTCTCCTCCCACTCCCAAGCATCCCAGTCTACCTCTCCTCCCACTCCCAAGCCTCCCAATTTGAATAAGTGAGCCCAAAATAAGCCAAAGTTACGCCCATTTTACGCCCAAACTGCGCAGTGACGCCCAAATTACGCCCAGAATACACCTGGTTGCGCCAACTGCTCCCAAGATATGCCCAAAACACGCCCTAAATACGCCCAAAACACGCCCTAATTACGCCCAAATGACGCCCTAATTACGCCCAAAACACGCCCTAATTACGCCCAAATACGCCCTAATTACGCCCAAAACACGCCCAGAATACGTCCAAAACACGCCCTAATACGCCCAATATACGCAAAAGACGCTCAAAATACGCCCAATATAGGCAGAGAACGCCCAAAATACGCCCAATATAGGCAGAGAACTCCCAAAATACGCCTAATATAGGCAGAGAACGCCCAAAATACGCCTAGGACTCCCAAAATACGCCCAAACAGCTCCCAAACTCCCAAATCGAGTTCCATCTCCCAAATCTCTTCACGTCCAGAGCTGTCCCATTACTGCCACATGTCTCTCTCCTTCCATCAGCACTTTCTTTCTCTCTCTCTCTCTCTCTCTCTCTCTCTCTCTCTCTCTCTCTCTCTCTCTCTCTCTCTCTCTCTCTGTTTATTTATGTCTGTCTATCCGTATGCCTGTCTGTAAAAATGTATGTAATTCTCTCTCTCTATCTCTCTCTCTCTCTCTCTCTCTCTCTCTCTCTCTCTCTCTCTCTCTCTCTCTCTATATAATATATATATATATTTATTTATCTGTCTGTCTATCTATCTATCTGTATGCCTGTCTGTATGTCATTTCTCTCTCTCTCTCTCTCTCTCTCTCTACCTTACCCCCCACACACCCCACACTCCCACCCCCTCAGCATTTTCCCCCATCCACCCATTCTCCCTCCCTACCCACCATTTTTCTCTCTCCTTCTCCTATCACATACCCATTGCCTTTCTTCCCATTGCCACTCCACGCCACATTCCTCCACATACAACCACAGGAGTCCAATTCTTAGTCTTTACGGAGCTAAGATTACTGATGTTAGCGTTAGGAGAAATACACTGAGGTGGTTTGGCCATGTGGAGAGGCTGGAGAGCGAGAGACTAACGAGGAGAGTGTATGTGAGTGAGGGGGAAGAGGGAGGGGAACGCCGAGGATGAGAAGGATGGAGAGCGAGAGACTAACGGGGAGAGTGTATGTGAGTGAGGAGGAAGAGGGAGGGGAACGCCGAGGATGAGAAGGATGGAGAGCGAGAGACTAACGGGGAGAGTGTATGTGAGTGAGGGGGAAGAGGGAGGGGAACGCCGAGGATGAGAAGGATGGAGAGCGAGAGACTAACGGGGAGGGTGTATGTAAGTGAGGGAGGAGAGGGAGGGGAAGGCCGAGGATGAAAAGGATGGAGAGCGAGAGACTAACGAGGAGAGTGTATGTGAGTGAGGGGGGAGAGGGAGGGGAAGGCCGAGGATGAGAAGGTTGGAGTGGAGAGGTATATGAGAGAGGGGGTGTGAGCTGGGGGAAGGGCAGTGAAATAGCAGGGGACAGGGCGACATGGAGGCGATTTGTTTGTAGCCACCCCTTACAGAATTGAGGCGTCTGGATGTATGGATGGATTACTGATGACTTTATGGATTAATTATGACCATTTTCGCCCATAAGGTTATAAGTCATTGTAGCGCCGTAGAGGATGAGAACTGGACTCATGGTAATATACTAATTCCTCCACTACGCTGCTCGCTAGAAAAGATCAGGGGGCAGCCTTTCTTCAGGGGACGGAGGAGGAGGAGGAGGAGTAGGAGGTGGAGAAAGAAGAGGAAGCAAGGAGGAGGAGGAGGAAGAAGACTAAGTAGGGAGGAGGAGGAGGATGAGAGGGAAGAAGAAGAGGAAGAGGAAGAAGACGAAGAAGAGGAGGAGAAGGAGGAGGAGGAGGAATTAGTTCTGATCGAAACCATTGCCTATCGTCCGTACAGAAATATATTAGGTCTGACTATGGTATTATTACAGAATTCGTTTTGAGGGCCAATTATCATAGTGTTTGTGTTTCCCGTGAGCCTCTGGAGTTCACAGAGTCTGCTGATGGAGATTGAGGTTGAACTGTTTGGCTTCTCCTCTCAAATTAAACCTTTTTTGACCTACTGTAGCTTCTCATATAACTCCTGAGACACCCTGTAATTTTAAGGAAACAACTATCTTTCCAGGGATGTCTGAAGAATATTTACAACGGACGAATTGCGGTGAAAAACCCTATCTTGACCAATGCGTGTTTCAGAGGCTTCGATTCTTCACCTATGAATTCGTCACATGGAGAGACTGACAAGAACTGAGGAAGTGAAGGAGCGTTGTGGTGTGGATGTGATAGGAAGCGTTAGGAGAAACACACTGAGGTGGTTTGGCCATGTGGAGAGGATGGAGAGTGAGAGACTGACAAGGAGAGTGTATGTGAGTGAGGTGTGGATGTGGATGTGATAGGAAGCGTTAGGAGAGACACACTGAGGTGGTTTGGCCATGTGGAGAGGATGAGAGTGAGAGACTGACGAGAAGAGTGTATGTGAGTGAGGTGTGGATGTGGATGTGATAGGAAGCGTTAGGAGAAACACACTGAGGTGGTTTGGCCATGTGGAGAGGATGGAGAGTGAGAGACTGACGAGGAGAGTGTATGTGAGTGAGGTGTGGATGTGGATGTGATAGGAAGCGTTAGGAGAAGCACACTGAGGTGGTTTGGCCATGTGGAGAGGATGGAGAGTGAGAGACTGACGAGGAGAGTGTATGTGAGTGAGGTGTGGATGTGGATGTAATAGGAAGCGTTAGGAGAAACACACTGAGGTGGTTTGGCCATGTGGAGAGGATGGAGAGTGAGAGGCTGACGAGGAGAGTGTATGTGAGTGAGGTGTGGATGCGGATGTGATAGGAAGCGTTAGGAGAGACACACTGAGGTGGTTCGACCATGTGGAGAGGATGGAGAGTGAGAGACTGACGACGAGAGTGTATGTGAGTGAGGTGGAGGGAGAGAGAAGGAGGGGGAGGCCAAGGTTGAGATGGAGGGGTGGAGTGGAGAGGTATATGAGAGAGGGAGGTGTGAGCTGGGGGGAAGGCAGTGAAATGGCGAGGGACAGGCCGACATGGAGGCGATTTGTTTGTGGCCACCCTTTACAGAATTAAGGCGTCTGGCAATAGATAGATACATTTCGTCAGATTTTGGGAAGCTATCCTTGTGTGTCTGTACATCCACATACTGTCCTAATCCTACTATCCTAATCCTACTGTCCTAATCTAACTGTCCTAATCCTACTGCCCCAATCCTACTGTCCCACTCTATTGTCCTAATCCTATTGTCCTAATCCTACTGTCCTAATCCTACTGTCCTAATCCAACTCTCCTGATCCTACTGTCCTAATCCTACTGTCCTAATCCTACTGTCCTAATCCTACTGTCCTAATCCCACTGTCCTAATCCTACTGTCCTAATCCTACTGTCCTAATCCTACTGTCCTAATCCTACTGTCCTTCACCCCACACTACCCTCCTCACTCCCTTCCCTCCCTTACTTCTTGCCCTTCCTCCCCCTCACCTAATCCTCCTTCCCATCAAACCCACACTACCCTCCTCTTTTCCTCTCCCCCCTCTCTTCCTCTCCCCCCTCTCTTCTCCTTCTTTCCTCTCCCCCCTCTCTTCTCCTTCAATCCCCTCCCCCTCCCCTCCTTCTTTCCTCTTCCCCCTCTCTTCTTCTTTCCTCTCCCTCCTCTCTTCTTTCCTCTCCCCCTCTCTTCTCTCCTCCCTTCTTTCCTCTCACCTCTTCTTCCCTCCCCTCCCTCCTCTCCTTTCCTCTCCCCCTCTCTTTTCTCCCCCCCTCCCCACCTCCCCGCTTGAGACGAGGCCGAGTGGTGCGAGCGGTTATCGTTCCCCTGGGCTCTCTCGTCCCACTACTGAGTCTCTGATGGTACTTGCACTACTGAGGCGACTTTGTTTATACAGTATGTTCTAGAATTTATTTAGTAGACTGAGTAGCTAGTGAAAATTTGTTAAGGCTCTATTGCCACTCATGAAGGAGGGAGGGGGAGGCCAAGGATGAGACTGAAGGATGGAGTGGAGAGGTATGTGAGAGAGGAGGGTGTGAGCAGGGCAGTGAAATGGCCGGGGACAGGGCGACATGGAGGCGATTTGTTTGTGGCCATCGCTTACGGGATTAAGGCGTCTGGCAATAGGTAGATAGACAGATATTTAGTAGACTGAGTAGCTAGTGAAAATTTGTTAAGGTTCTATTGCAACCCATAAATGACAGAGTGAGTGTATGTGTTTGTTGTGGCCAGTATCTGTCTACTTCTCTCTCTCTCTCTCTCTCTCTCTCTCTCTCTCTCTCTACCTTACCCCCCAACACACCAGTATCTGTCTACCTATCTATCTCCATACAGTATATAATGAACCCTATCTGTTAGTATCTGTCTACTTATCTATCTTCTTATCTGTCTATCTATCTAACTCTGTACAGTATAATGACCGTATCTGTTAGTCACGCCACCCTCAGATAATATAGCCTTGGATAGCCATTTCGACCTGAAGCACTTACACACAGCCATCGTTAACACCAATACCCCCGTAATGAGAATCTAATGGGCCCCTACCCTTTAAGTATGTGGCCTTTCTGCAGTTTTCTCTTGATAGTTCCTGCTTGCTTTAGTTTTCAGTGACTCTTTGCTGATAACTTGAAGGTGGTGGCGTCCATCATCCACTCATCTGATGTAGTACTGCCTGCTTCTTCTCTAGGTGACTCATATAACCCAGGACATCATTTACATCGATGGAGTCAAAGGCTTTTCGTCTCATTAACTCTCCTCCTCTTACTGGCTCCCTTCAACCTCTGTCTCTTCGCCGCACTGTTGCATCTTTATCTCCTTTCTATCACTAGTTCAATGTTCACTACATCTCTGAACTGTCTAAGTGCATCCCTTGAATTAACGTTTTAACACTAGGCAACAAATCTTCTTTCGATATGAAATCCAAGAGGCTAGACCACGACTTCTTTCCACCATGGGAGAAGGGTTAAGTGAGCAGAATACATAGCCACGTTCATAAACAGGGATTATACATACTCTCGTTCTGTCTACTGTAGTGTTTAATGCCCGTGGGATGTGCAACTTTTCCGTGAACTTTTGATGCACTGATGATTATGGAGCCAAGCGGTAAGTGAAATAGGTCCCCATCCAGCCAGAAGTGGACATAAAAATGGACAGAGCTGGAGTATGTTTAGTCTTACTTGTGAAAGCGACTGTTTCTCGGTGTGGGGTTTCCTATACGCTTTCCATTAAATAGATAGATAGACAGATCGGTAGATGGATGGATAGAGAGATAGATAGATAGACAGACAGATAGATAGATAAGCTGTGAATGGGCAGCTTGGTACATCACTGGGGACAATGTAGGGTTTCCTAAAGCTCTCCAATATAGATAGATAGATAAATAGATAGATAGATAGACAGACAGATAGTAGATCGACAGTCAGATAGGTAGATCGATAGACAGATAAGCTGTGAATGTGCAGCTTGGTACATCACTGGGTACAATGTAGGGTTTCCTGTACGATTTCCAACAGATAGATAGATAGATAGATAGACAGTCAGATAGGTAGATCGATAGACAAATAGATATGCTGTGAGTGTGCAGCTTGGTACATCACTGGGTACAATAATTCAGCAGGAAAATCTTCTCCATGGCCTCTGTTCTTGCCCTATCCCCTCACGTCCTGTCTGGCCAGCGACCCAAGGCAGCAGAAGCAGCAGGAGGATGTGAACCTGGTGACGACCGCTGGACTGATGGCCGAGGCTCCACCTGAATCCTAATGTCCCCTTCCTTCCGCCTGTCCTTGCCTGCCTCATGGACTATTCGTTATCTTTCTGTCGCCGTCTGGAATTTTTCTCTCCTATTTTTTCGTGTCGTATCCTCAAATATTTTCACTGGCTTTATCATGTCTAGTTAATCTTAGGCTGGAGAGTCGCCATTATTATTTACATCCACTAGTGCCACATTCTATCTATCTATCTATTGCCAGACGCCTTAATCCCGTAAGGGGTGGCCACAAACAAATAGCCTCCATGTCGCCCTGTCCTCCGCCATTTCACTGCCCTGCTCCCAGCTCACATCCCTCTCTCTCATATACCCCTCCACTCCATCCGTCCATCTCAACTTTGGCCTCCCCCTCCCTCTCCCCCTCATTCACATACAGTCTCCTCGTCAGTCTCTCACTCTCCATCCTCTCCACATGGCCAGATTGTTTTGCTAGCCGTTTGTGTTTGTGTCTGTCTGTGTGTGACTAAAATAACTCCAACAGTGTTATTTCCATTTTAACCAAACTTCGTGAATGGCTTGAGGGACTTCTCAGAAACTGACCTGTTTCTCAACACTAGATCAAATGTCACGGTCACATGACAGGGTAAATTTAAGCAGCTTTGATCCGATTTAAACCAAACTTGGTGAGAAGCTTGAAGGTAAGGCAAAGATTCAGGAATTTATTTTGAGAAGCATCAGTCAGTTCAGATTCGATTTAAACCACACATGAAGGAAGATGTGAATATCAACAAGGACGAAGAAATTGATTCAGGAAACAACAGGTCCAAGGTTAAGGACACAGGGTAAGGTTAACTTATCGTGATCCAGGTCGGTCCCAGCTTGGTAGAGAGGTTAGTGGTCAGGCAAGGAAGTAATGTGAGTTTGAGAACAGTCTAACATCAGGTCAACAGGGCAAAGTCAAGTATCTAGATCAACATTAAGGCGAGGGTGTTGTACTGTCTGTGTCTGTCTATCTATCTATTGCCAGACGCCTTTATCCCGTAAGGGGTGGCCACAAACAAATCGCCTCCATGTCGCTGTCCCCCGCCATTTCACTGCCCTGCTTCCAGCTCACATCCCCCTCTCTCATATACCTCTCCACTCCATCCCTCCATCTCATCCTTGGCCTCCCCCTCCCTCTCCCCCACTCTGTGTGCTCCTTTTTATTTTGCGTGTCTCCTATCCTTGGTCATCCTGTCTATTTTACCGATACTCACTTCCAAGGTGCGATTTCACGATTAATGAAAAGCAATTAACCTGCCATACCTTAGTTTTTGACGTCATCATCTTGGTTAGTTATTTGAGGAGCCTGTGGAGACGCATGGAGAAACAGACTGACAAACGAGGAAGTGAAGAAGCGTTGTGGTGTGGCTGTGGATGTGATAGGAAGCGTTAGGAGAAACACATTGAGGTGGTTTGGCCATATGGAGAGGATGGAGAGTGAGAGACTGACGAGAAGAGTGTATGTGAGTGAGGTGTGGGTGTGGATGTGATAGGAAGCGTTAGGAGAAACACATTGAGGTGGTTTGGCCATGTGGAGAGGATGGAGAGTGAGAGACTGACGAGAAGAGTGTATGTGAGTGAGGTGTGGGTGTGGATGTGATAGGAAGCGTTAGGAGAAACACATTGAGGTGGTTTGGCCATGTGGAGAGGATGGAGAGTGAGAGACTGACGAGAAGAGTGTATGTGAGTGAGCTGTGGCTGTGGATGTGATAGGAAGCGTTAGGAGAAACACATTGAGGTGGTTTGGCCATGTGGAGAGGATGGAGAGTGAGAGACTGACGAGAAGAGTGTATGTGAGTGAGGTGTGGCTGTGGATGTGATAGGAAGCGTTAGGAGAAACACATTGAGGTGGTTTGGCCATGTGGAGAGGATGGAGAGTGAGAGACTGACGAGAAGAGTGTATGTGAATGAGGTGTGGCTGTGGATGTGATAGGAAGCGTTAGGAGAAACACATTGAGGTGGTTTGGCCATGTGGAGAGGATGGAGAGTGAGAGACTGACGAGAAGAGTGTATGTGAGTGAGGTGTGGATGTGGATGTGATAGGAAGCGTTAGGAGAAACACATTGAGGTGGTTTGGCCATGTGGAGAGGATGGAGAGTGAGAGACTGACGAGAAGAGTGTATGTGAGTGAGGTGTGGATGTGGATGTGATAGGAAGCGTTAGGAGAAACACATTGAGGTGGTTTGGCCATGTGGAGAGGATGGAGAGTGAGAGACTGACGAGGAGAGTGTATGTTAGTGAGGTGGAGTGGGGGGAAGGGGAGGCCAAGGATGAGTTGGAGGGATGGAGTGGAGAGGTATATGAGAGAGGGGGGTGTGAGCTGAGAGTAGGGCAATGAAATGGCAGGGGACAGGGCGACATGGAGGCGATTTGTTTGTGGCCACTCCTAACGGGATTAAGACGTCTGGCAATACTGTAGATAGATAGATCTTGGTTACGGAGCAATTTTCCTGTCAAAGCGAGGACTGGGCGTCAATGATATCTCTTACTACCAAGCAAAGCGTAAATATCAACAATGTATTTCTTATACCCACATCTATGGCATTTTAGTAAAGAGAGGTTGTCAAATGAATGTGTGTGTGTGTGTGTGTGTGTGTGTGTGTGTGTGTGTGTGTGTGTGTGTGTTAATTATCTACGCCCACAAAGTTTGATGGCAGTTATCGGTGTGTGTGTGTGTGTGTGTGTGTGTGTGTGTGTGTGTGTGTGTGTGTGTGTGTGTGTGTGTGTGTGTGTGTAATTATCTCCGCCCACAAAGTTTGATGGTAGTTATCGGTGTGTGTGTGTGTGTGTGTGTGTGTGTGTGTGTGTGTGTGTGTGTGTGTGTGTGTGTGTGTGTGTGTGTGACTATTATAACCTTTTATGCATTACTTATAAGAACTAAAATGTTATTCCCTTGAAAATTGTCCATAACCCCTAGCAATAATTAACCATACATTTCTCTACATAACCTTGAATTATTATAGTACAGTCTAAAACGTCCTCTTTGAACGTAATCTGCCTTCATTTCCTACCACACTCGAGGAAGCACAGTCATCAGAGGCCACCAAGGATTAAGGAAATGCTTGCGAACAGTAAGGGCTGGGATACGGACATGGGTGATACGAAAATGCTTACGTTTACCCTCAAAACAACTTTCTGTAATTCCCCCACGCCCATTTTCTTTTTCGAAGGGTCCTACTCACAACACGGCAGCACTGTTGTTTCTTCCAAGTTTTACTCATAGTTCGAACTTATTAACATCTCTAGCTTTCTTGATCTGTGCTAAATGAAACGTGGACAAGTCAGTGAGTATGTGGCAGCTGTGTGAGGCGGCGTGAAATGTGATGGTGAACTCTGTGAGTCGTATTACCGTTACTTATGAGGCTTCAGAGTTCCATGTCAAACCCTAATATTTTGTAGATTGTTACAGATATTTATGCATATGATAACAAGCTCTGCAATTGGAACATAGTCAAATATATTTAAGCATTGCCTGGAAATATGCTGGAAAGAAAGAGCCTCCTAAACACACTACGGTCCTTTGCTGTGATTTCTCTCCGTTGAACAAACCAGCCTTATGGTGGCATAAATAGAATGAAAGATGCCAATAATAAAGCCGTTCCCGGGATAGTGTTTGAAGGCTAGTGACTGGTGACATTTGCCTAGTCTGAAGAGAATAGTGTTTCATTACCGCAGAGGAAAATTCAAGGATTAAATATCAGTCGAGATAGTTTTTGATGCCTTTTGATGCTCAGTTGAACAAAACATCACGTAGATTGAGGATTATACCACAGCTTACCAACAGCACTGAAACAAAGGGACGGCTTCTATTGTTGTTAATTCATTCAATTCCACGGCGTACTTCTCCAATTTATTCATGTTTACAAAGTAGAAAAAAGTAAAATGATGGTTATTGTGAGAGAAGGTGACTCCCAGTGTGATGTTACGGTGAATGGACAGAGACTGGAACTGGTGAGAGAGTTCAAATACCTGGGTACAGTGACAGAAAAGAGAGGAAAATGTGCAGAAGAAGTGGAAAGCAATGTGACACAAGGAAGGGAAGTAGCTGGTGCTTTGAAGGCCTTGATAAGAAACAGAGGCTTGAGTGTTGCAGCTGCACGAGGCTTACATGAAGGAGTGTTAGTGCCAACTTTAACATATGGATGTGAGGCTATGGTGTGGCATGGAAATGAAAAGTCAAGAGTAAGAGTAGTGGAGATGGGACTGCTGGGGAATATATGTGGAGTACAGAGTGGGGCTAGGATACGAAATAATGTGATTCGTGAAAGATGTGGAGTGAGGTAGTCTGTGGACACCAGAATCGAAGAGAGTGTACTGAGATGGTATGGTCATCTGGAGAGAATGGATGACAATAGTGGTGAAAAATGTATATCTGAGCGAATTTGAAGGAGGGAGGAGGCAAGGTAGACTAAGGAGAAGGCAAGAGAGGTTATCAGGCACGAACAATTCAGAGAACACTGGGAGCAGGTGGTGTAGCGGTACCATATCCAGCTCATAAGTGGAAGGGCGCGAGTTCGATCCTGCTGCCGATCAGACAGGCAAAGTTTGTTTTGCCCTGATTCTCGTAAACACATAAGGACAACTGAAGACCTGATGTACATTCTGTGGACGTGTGTCGTATTCTAGAGGAAGGACAGTGAAAAGTGATTGTCTGTCTCAGTGATCACGTATATTGGATAGGCACTTTCTCATGCATCCTTTACTCCATCCTACTCCCACGCCCACACCAGCAGACTGAGCAGATGAGTTTCAAGATCAGTGTATTGTACCCCCCTGTTCTTGGGGTAAGCTTGTTAATCCTAGGCCTTCCAAAGGGACACGTGGAAGTGATGTAGTGATGATGTCCAAAAATTGAATGTCTCTCTCGTGAAGTGATGATGTCCAATGCCTGAATATTTCTCTAGTGAACTACGGTAGTGATGATGTCCAATGCCTGAATATTTATCTCGTGAAGTGATGTCCTAAAACTGAATATCTCTCTCGTGAAGTAGTGATGATGTCCAGAAACTGAATATTTCTCTAGTGAAGTAGTGTTGATGTCCAAGAGTTGAATATTTCTCCAGTGATGTAGTGATGTCCAAAAACTGAATATTTCGTTCGTGAAGTAGTGGTGATGTCCTAATTCTCTCTCTCTCTCTCTCTCTCTCAAGTATTGATATTCAGTCAAAATTATAAATGATTTTTTTTTAAGCGATATAAAACCGTATCTCATTTTCTCACTCTGACTTTCTCTCTCGCTCACTCTCTCACTTTTAACGACTCGGACTCTCTCTCTCTCTCTCTCTCTCTCTCTCTCTCTCTAAAAATGAGGCTATTCTTGAAGACGTTTAATGCCATAGTCTTCCCTATTTTCCCATTTTCTGTGTGTGTGTGTGTGTGTGTGTGTGTGTGTGTGTGTGTGTGTGTGTGTGTGTGTGTGTGTGTGTGTGTGTGTTAATTACCGCCGCCCACAAAGTTTGATGGCACTTAAGTATTCATCCGTGTCTGTTTTGTGTGTGTGTGTGTGTGTGTGTGTGTGTGTGTGTGTGTGTGTGTGTGTGTGTGTGTGTTTTAATTACTTCCGCTCACAAAGTTTGATGGCAGTTATCCGTGCCTGTTTTTCGTGTGTGTGTGTGTGTGTGTGTGTGTGTGTGTGTGTGTGTGTGTCTGTGTGTGTTTTGATATCCAGGCCTAGTGCAGGAATAAATCGCATATTGTATTGGTGTTGACGGAGATATTCGCCCTTTGAGATTGTGAAATAGGGCAGACTAAGACCGCAGAATTAATTGACTGTGTGAGACCGTAAAAACATTCGTCTGGTAGGAAAGAGGAATTACAACACTATCAGCTGTATTAGACTTGATGGGGGTATATGCTCTCGGAGTGCTTATTAGTTTTATTCTTGCTATCCCCTCCGCTGTGGCCGAGTGGTAAGCATCCTTGACCACGGTTCTGCCAGCCCAATAGAGCCAGGGTTCGAATCCTGGCGTGAGCAGTTAGTATCAGGTGGGTCAGGTGTCCATCCAGCCTGTGTGGGATGGAAGGTAGAATGAGAACTTAGGGTAACACAATGGGCAGGTAATAATCCGTCACAGGCTCAAAGGCCCAAGTTACAAACACCTAGGGAAGGTAACCGTGGTAACTTGGACGATGCAGTTGCCTTGTATACGAAGGTGGTGCTAGAATAGCCCATCACAAGCTAAAAGGCCTAAGTTTCGAAGAAGAGCACCACAGCTAGGCGCCTCGTAACATCTGCCCCTGCCTTAGTTTCCTTCCCAGACCGATTTGTTTAGTTATGTAGGCTTCCTGTAGTGAAGGGAATAATGAAGCGTATTATATTTTATTTATTATGAGAGGGGGGTGTGAGTTGGGAGCAGGGCAGTGAAATGGCGGGGAACAGGGTGACGTGGAGTCGATTTGTTTGTGGCCACCCCGTACGGGATTGAGGCGTCTAGCAGTAGATAGATAGATAGATTATATTTGCTACTTCGAA
This sequence comes from Coenobita brevimanus, assembly GCF_032717465.1. Classification (NCBI taxonomy): domain Eukaryota; kingdom Metazoa; phylum Arthropoda; class Malacostraca; order Decapoda; family Coenobitidae; genus Coenobita; species Coenobita brevimanus. The sequence goes on from NC_136955.1 coordinate 44,596,168, forward strand.
ATATCTCTCCAAAGCCAGAGCACAGAAACTGGTGATAGAAAGAATGATAGGGAACGGGCACAGCAAATTTGTACAGGTCCACTCCACAGCAGGCACCTCCATGAAGCCTACACTCTGTTCACTTTAATCTGGCGTAAATTAATCATCTCTCCTTCTTGAGTGCTGACGTATTGCAAGAGATTTATGCTAGAGTATGATGCTAGTCACGAAGAAGTGCTGTGGAAATGATGTAGAGCCATTTTTTTTTTGGGGGGGGGAAGTGTGAGGCAAAAGAGGGAGAATCTAAGCCAGGTTACAGTGAATGGAGTATAGATGCATAACACACACGTAGATGCCAGTGTGTGCCCTGAAACCAGCTTCGTAGAAATATTATGGTTAGCCCTAGAAAATTGTCTTCCGTTTTTCGACTAGAACCTCCTCCTCCTCCTCCTCCTCCTCTGTCCTGGAGAAAGGCCGCCCACAGACCAATTCCAGCGAGATGTGGAGCTGGAAAAAGACCTCTGAAGGCCAAAAGAGCTAATGGTCCCTTTTTTTTTGTTTTATGGCTGACTTTTCTCTTTGGTTTTTCACTTTCAGACTAGTGCGCAAACTTCGTCTTTCTGAGTGTTCTAAATTCCCAGAACCCATTTGAGCTCTCTCTCTCTCTCTCTCTCTCTCTCTCTCTCTCTCTCTCTCTCTCTCTCTCTCTCTCTCTCTCTCTCTCTCTCTCTCACACACACACGATCCCTTCTCTCGCTGTCTTCCCACCTACCTCTCATCATCGTTCCCTCCCTCCGTCTCTCCATTCCTCCCTCTCTTTTCCCTAGCTCGAAGCCGAACCTCTCCTCCTCCTCCTCCTCCTCCTCCTCCTCCTCCTCCTCAACAGTATTCTCCCGCCATCCACTCACCTGATGTGGTGCTGCCTACTTCATCTTTATCATTCTGTTTCTGTGTCTGCCGTCCTCTCTACCTACTTCTTCCTTTATTTGCTGTTGCTTTGTATTCTCTCTTCCTTCTCTCTCTTCCTTCTCCTCCTCTCTCTTCCTTCTCCTCCTCTCTCTTCCCTTCTTTCTTCTTCCTCCTCTCTCTTTCTTCCTCTCTTCCTTCTCCTCTCTCTTCCTTTCTCTCTTCCTTCTCCTCTCTCTTCCTTTCTCTCTTCCTTCTCCTCTCTCTTCCTTTCTCTCTTCCTTCTCCTCTCTCTTCCTTCTCCTCTCTCTTTCTTCCTCTCTTCCTTCTCCTCTCTCTTTCTCTCTTCCTTCTCCTCTCTTCCTTTCTCTCTTCCCTCTCCTCTCTCTTTCTTTCTCTCTTCCTTCTCCTCTCTCTTCTTTCTTCCTTCTCCTCTCTCTTCTTTCTTCCTTCTCCTCTCTCTTCTTTCTTCCTTCTCCTCTCTCTTCTTTCTTCCTTCTCCTCTCTCTTCTTTCTTCCTTCTCCTCTCTCTTCTTTCTTCCTTCTCCTCTCTCTTCTTTCTTCCTTCTCCTCTCTCTTCTTTCTTCCTTCTCCTCTCTCTTCTTTCTTCCTTCTCCTCTCTCTTCTTTCTTCCTTCTCCTCTCTCTTCTTTCTCTCTTCCTTCTCCTCTCTCTTCTTTCTCTCTTCCTTCTCCACTCTCTTTCTTCCTCTCCTCTCTCTTTCTTCCTCTCCTCTCTCTTCCTTCCTTTCTTCCTGCTCCTCTCTTCTTCTTCTTCTCTTCCTTCTCCTCTCTCTTTCTTCCTCCATTCCTTCTCTCTCATCCTTCCTCTATTCCTTCTCCTCTACCTTCCTTCCTTCTCCTCTCTCTTCTTTTTTCTCTTCCCTCTCTTCTCTCTTCCCCCCTCTCTTCCTTTCTCTCTTCCTTCTCCTCTTTGATCGTAAAGGTACAAAAACTACAAAACTTTGCTGTCAGAGTTGCAGACGGAAGAGCCAGGAAGTAAGAACATTTCAAGCCCATTCTTAGAGAACTTCATTGGGTTTGTTTGGGCAGCTGTGATGCAGAAGAGGGAAAATCTACGCCAATATAACAACACTCAACCCAGCAGTTACTATATTAAAACAATTACATAATCTCCCGCCAGAGCACATCCCGCCTCTCCCGACCGTCAACAACATAACCTGCAGCACAGCCAGGCCACAAAATCATTCATATGTTCCAAAAGTTAACACAGACACGGGGACCAGATCACCTTCAGCAGCAGGTCCTAAACTGTGGACTGAGCTGCCATCATGTATTAAAGAGTCCCATAACCTGTATGTATTTAAAGCAACACTAAAAGACTACCTACTGAGCAAAACTTAGGTGTATGGCCTCACAACTAACGCAGGAACAACTCTACCTCAAAGGACTGTTGTCTTAAACCCTATACTGAAAGTACAAAGGTTTTTTATTTTCCCTCTCTCTCTCTCCCTTTCCCTCCCTTGTCCCCTTTCCCTCTTCCCTTCTCTCTCCCCCCTCCCTCCCTCCTTTCCCTCCCTCTCCCCTTCTCTGTCCTCCCTCCCCCTCCCTCCCCTCCCTCTAATCTACATAATCCATCCCCTCACTTGCTTCAGCGTCACTAATGAGAGCAACTTCCCCCACGAAAATTTACACCATTTCCTGGCAGTGTAAACCACTGGATTACCATACCTCTTTCTCAAACTCTAATTCTCTCGATTGATAGATGGATGGTTGGACTGATAGATAGATGGATAGATAGATAGACTGATAGATAGATGGATGGATAGATAGACGGATACACAGGTAGATATATAAACGTCTATTTATCCCTCTCTCTCTCTCTCTCTCTCTCTCTCTCTCTCTCTCTCTCTCTCTCTCTCTCTCTCTCTCTCTCTCTCTCTCTCTCTCTCTCTCTCAAAGAACAACACTCAAAGGTAGGGGGGGGGGTCACATTTCCAGGTAAACTTCTATCATTTTTATCCGATGTAGACCAAACGTTGTGGAAAGGTTGAGGGTAAGGCGAGGATTAGGGGACTGGTCAAGATCACAGGGCAAAGGCCAAATATTCGACCTTATAACTCTTTTCTGAATCTATTTGGATCAAGATTTGTGCAAGGAGAGTCAGTACTAAAAACGATAGCTTAGGGTTGCGACTACTACTACTACTACTACAGCTACGAGAGAGAGAGAGAGAGAGAGAGAGAGAGAGAGAGAGAGAGAGAGAGAGAGAGAGAGACGCCGACATAATGGACCTAACCTATGCCTGTCCAGTATCTCTTTATAAATGTCAATACGGGTGAGTCGAGCCCTTCATGTTTAGGGTGAGGCCATATCGGAAGCAGGGTTCTGTGTACGATATTGATAAAGGGGAAATTACCAACCATTGTAGTGATTTATTTGTTATTTCAATTGGTATTCTACAGCTTTATAAACATATGTAGGGATCATCGTAACATATGGCCTTCACATGGGTAACATAGAAAATTGGAACAAGGGGTGGGGGTTCGTGTATATTACTGTACTGTATGTAAGGCTATGTACCGTTGCTCTCGTGGGGCCTTCTCCCTTCTTAACCTTACCTCCTTATATATTGACAACAGCTCAGTAATTCTATCTATCTATTGCCAGACGCCTTAATCCCGCAAGGGGTGGCCACAAACAAATCGCCTCCATGTCGCCCTGTCCCCCACCATTTCACTGCCTTGCTCCCAGCTCACACCCCACCCTCTCTCACATACCTTTCCACTCCATCCCTCCATCTCATCCTCGGCCTACCCTTCCCTCTCTCCCCCCTCCACCTCACTCACATACACTCTCCTCGTCAGTCTCTCACTCTCCATCCTCTCCACATGATATCAATACACCCTAGATAGTAATACACATTCCTTTTCTTTATGCTATACAAGCCAGTTTTTTTCTTTCTCACTCGTATCTAATTAACTCCCATGCAGAACACCTAAGACACACATAAAAATGAGAACAATATAGGTGCTTCCATCAGTCACTGAAACATGAAGACAGAAGGTGAGATGGCTGTGAAATTAGACTTAGATAGACACCGTTCCAATACAAGGAAAAGAAGAGATTTTGCACTGAAGTCT
>NC_136955.1:44612654-44617654 GCF_032717465.1 Coenobita brevimanus
TGCTACTGCTATTACTATTATTACTACTACAACAACAACAACAAAACAACAACAACAACAACAACAACAACTACTACTACTACTACTACTACTACTACTACTACTACTACTACTACTACTACTACTACTACCACCACCACCACCACCACCACCACCACCACCACCAGATATTAAGAAAAGCATTACAACTGACACTACAAATTACTGAAAGCTACATGACTAAATGAACTCCCAGTATTTTTAAGGAAGAAGAGCATTTTATCACCTGTAAATGAGCGAGTGAGGGATATTCAGTCTTTTGCTTGGAATCACTTGACAAATTGATTCATCTGTCTGCCCGTCTCTCCATGGCCAGACACCTTAATATCGTATGGGGTAGCCACAAACAAATAGCCTCCATGTCACCTTGCCCTCTTCTGTTAGGCTTCTCCCTGCAGTTCACAAACTCCTCTCTCATACATACATACATACACAAACTCCTCTCTCATACATACATACACAAACTCCTCTCTTATACATACATACATACACAAACTCCTCTTTTATACATACATACATACACAAACTCCTCTTTCATACATACATACATACACAAACTCCTCTCTTATACATACATACATACACAAACAGATAGCCTCCATGTCACCTTGCCCTCCTTTGTTAGGCTGCCCCCTTCAGTTCACCAACCCCTCGCTCATACATACATACACTCCTCCAGTCAGCCTATCATTCCACATCCTCTCCAAAAGGCCAGATCATCTCAGTGTTTCTCCTAGCACTCTCAGTCACCCATATAATAGAATATTTTTCAAACTGGAAGGCTTCAAACGCGCAACTTCTTCCTGATGTTAAATCTGACCAATTAAACAGAATTACACATCAGCCAACAAACACAGAGAGAGAGAGAGAGAGAGAGAGAGAGAGAGAGAGAGAGAAGCTATGGAAAAGTAAGTTAAGGTTGGTGTATATGAAACATGATCAGAGAAAACGAAGCACTGAGGCACCTCTCTCAGTGTCTGTGGAAAGGTGTTGAGGCTTCTAAACAAATTATCAATTGATATCCACGAACTTGAAGGAATTAGAGGAAAAGAACGAGGAACGTGAGAATGGCGAAAAAGCAGGCCGATAAACTAAATAACAGCCCAGAATACGACGCAAAAGGCATCCATATCATCCCACAGTAGCCGGACGGAGCCAGTCGAACTGAGTGACATATATAGGTAAACACTGAAATAAAAAGAGAATGAGAATAGAAAAATGCAATATATAGGGTCAAAGAGATGCAAAAGCCAAGGAAACGAAGCTACGAAACACCAGTCCTCTCTCTATGAGTGGCAGGACAGACCCTATCAAACTGAGGTGTCCATCTACCAGGGAATATTGAAGAAATAACGAAAAACCGAAAAGGCTAAGGATAATATAAACAGATCTTTAAGAAGTAGGATATGATGAAATGAAGCATCGAAACACCCATCTCCTCCCTATAGCCCAGGTGAGCAATGGAACTGAATTACCTACCTACTTGGGAGCATAGAAGATTGAAGAAATGAAGATAAAACCTAGAAAATTACAAAGAGGGTACGTGAACAGTGAAAGCCAATTAAGAAAAGCAACGAAGCGCCTGTATCCTCCCCACGAATAACCGAGTGAAGCCAATAGATGCGAATTACCCTACACGAAGTAAAAAAATGAACTATAGAAAGGGAGATAAAGGTTCATATGAGACAGAAACTCAGAGCATGAAGTAATGAAACATGCATCTCCTCTCTGAATAACCATACCATGAAAGTCAAATATAGAGATATAGTGACAAACATAAAAGAATTAAGAAGGAAATATGACAAAACGGGAAGAATGTGTAATAACTGTAGTATATGAGAGGTGGAAGAAGAGAAAACGAAGCAGTGAAGCACCTCTCTTCCCAATGAATAGGGGAACAGAGCCAGTCAAAGCGAATTACTCATCTGCTGGAAAACATAGACTAAATAAGGAGAAAGCTAAAAGAATTATTAAAAAAAGATAAGAACTAAGAAAATGTAATTAAAATGGTTAAGGAGAAGTAAGAGCCAATTAAACGAGGCACCGAAGCAAGTCAATCTTCCTCTTGAGTATCCAGATGGAGCCAGTCTGAATGAATTCCCGATTTACTGGAGAACACACAAAAAATAAGAAGAAAATAAGAAGTGCTACAAGGAAATATAAAACACGGTAAAGGGAATTAGGAGCCCATAAAATGAAGCAGTGAAAACCCCATTCTCTCCCTATCAGAATAGAGCCAACTAAGCCAAATCACCCATTTATCAACGAATGTAGAAGGAAAAAGAAGACATCAAGGAGAACTTTAGATAAATGCAATTGAAAAGATCAGTATGGGATAGAAGTCGATAAAACGAAGCAACGAAACAATCACCTCCTTTTGAGTACTCGAACGGAGCCAATCGAAGTGGATTACCATTTACTTGGGAACATAGACGAAATAAAGAGAAAATAAGAACTATAGGGAAAGATCTGAGTTCTAAGGTGTAGAACTCGATAAAACGAAGCAGTGAAACCCCCATCTCTCCCTATAAGTAGCTGAGCCGAGCCAGTCAAACTGAATTACCCAAAACAGGGAGCATACGAAAAGTAAAAAACCTACAGAAAGGAGGGGGTATAAAGGTTCATAGGATGCTGAAACTCAGAAATGAAGCAACGAAGCACCGCCTCCCCATGAGTAACCAAACAAGATAAGTCATACAAGATACTCCATATACTGATAAACACAAGAAAAATAAGAAGAGAAGGCAAAAGAGGAAGAAAGTTCGATAAAAGTAGTATGTGGAAAGTAGAAGCAGAGAAAACGAAGCAGCGAACCACTCCTCTCCTCCTCTGAGTAGCGGAACGGAGCCAATCGAAGCGAATTACCCATCTACCGGGGAACACTGAATACTTTACGGCGCCTCATCTGCATAGCTTGAGGTGCAATATCCCATTTTATAACAGCTATGAATCTGTAAAATTAGCATAATGTTTCTTGAAGGTAGGTAGATTTTTTTAGGAGAGAGAAGGAGAGAAGGGGGGAGGGGAGGGGCGAGAGGGAAATAGGTCAGGAGTCAGGGAAGAGAGAGAAATGAGTAGTGGTGAAAAGGGGTGTGTGAGAGAAATAGATTGGGAAAGAGAGAGGGAGGGAAAAAGAGGAAGAGAAAAAAAAGGGAAGGGGAAGGGGAGGGAGAGGCAGGAAAAGAGGGAGACTGAAAGAGATTTTTAGGAGGGGCGAGAAAAGGGGGAGCAACTGGGATAGGCTTAGGATTTTTGTGTCCACGATTTCAAGCTGGTTTCCTTTTGTGTGTGTGTGTGTGTGTGTGTGTGTGTGTGTGTGTGTGTGTGTGTGTGTGTGTGTGTGTATGTTTTGTTTGCGTGTGCGTGTGTATTCTTTGGATGGGGGAAGAGGGTGGAAGGCATAGAGATCATGTGTTTTTTTCCTGGATATTCAAACTTTTTCCACTTTCCTTGAGGGAGGGGAAGGGTTAGCAACTATTACCAGTATTTTAGACCGATTTCTTTTGTCTTTCCATTGAGGGAGAGAAGGGACTGAAATTTTGGTTCAGGCTTTTATTTCTGTTCTCTTGTGGATTATTCTTTTTTTTTTAAGGGTAGGAAAAAGGTGAGGATTTCTTTCCCAGATGTTGTAGTTGCGTCACAGTTTATTTGTATGTTTATAATGGTTGGCTGTGCAGGAGAGGGACGCTTTCACGTGGTGGCATTGATATAACCAGGTGGCTCAACTGCCTGGCTATACAAACGTGCCTCATCTACTTCCCTATTTCTAGAGAGAGAGAGAAACTTGCGGGCCTCTAGCCTTTGGTACCTCCATCCTTGCATAAAATAGAATACATTGAACATTTTTTTTTGTGTGTGTGGGGGGGGGTTCTACAAATTCTCTTTCTGCAACAACTTTTATGAGATGGAGAGATGGAGTGGAGAGGTATATGAGAGAGGGGGGTGTGAGCTGGGAAGAGGGCAGTGAAACGGTGGGGGACAGGGCGCCATGGAGGCTATTTGTTTTTGGCCATCCCTTACGGGATTAAGTTGTTTGGCAATATAGACAGATAGTGTATAGTTAGTTCTGAGCACGGAAGATTCAGTATATTTTTGCCTTCTCATGACGACTCAGTTCAGTTGATAATAAACTTTCAGACTTGTAGGGTTCGATACGGGTTTGGTAGCAATAGTACCTGTAGGGCAACCCCATACTATGTAGCCGAGCAGACCCATCAACCGCAGGCAAGCAATCCTCCCTGCAGGCGCATCCCGTGCAGTAAGCCGAAGTTCCCTTGCGGTAAACAGCACCTAGCCTCAGCGAATCGTGGGAAAGAGTGTAGAGGTTTGGATCATGGATGGACGTTGCATTTGCGTCTCTTCACTCAGTCCAGGCTCACCATAATAGGCTTTACTTCACCCCATTATTTGGTGTTGTAAATGGTTTCTTGCATCACAGGAAACCACTAGCTTTGTCACTCAACTGTCTCCCTCTCTCTGTATTTCCCACTGCCTATGATCTCCAGTCTTTCAAACGCAGTGTGTCCAGGCATCTCGAAATGAACGGATCTTGAATTTGGCTCTCTGTTATCTTGTTTTTGTTTTTCTTCCAGTCTTTCATATATGCAGCTGGTCAACTCTGGAACTGTCTCCCTCTCTTTGTATTTTCTACTTCCTATGATCTCCAGTCTTTCAAACGCAGTGTGTCCAGGCATCTCGAAATGAACGGATCTTGAATTTGGCTTTCTTTTGTTTTGTTTTTTCTTGATAGGAACGGTTTGCGGGTTCCTGGCCTTTGGTTCCTTCTTCCTTGCATAAAAAGAAAAAAAAGAGTAGGTGCACACGCAAAATGAAGGTGCACACGACAAAACAAAGGTGCACACGACAAAACAAAGGAGCACACGACAAAATTAAGGTGCACACGGCAAAATAAAGGTGCACACGGCAAAATTAAGGTGCACACGGCAAAATTAAGGTGCACA
>NC_136955.1:44622654-44627654 GCF_032717465.1 Coenobita brevimanus
AGAGGCTTGGTGTGTTCCTCCGCCCATAAATACAATTCTTCGTCTGTTTTACCCCATCGGCTTTTTACCTCCGTCAGTAATATTTCTGAGAGAGGCTTCATACATGTCTCAGTGATGCAAATATTCGCCTAATATTACCTCTCTTCTACATATCACTTTCCTTCGCTGGCTAATATTCCAAAGCTGAGAGAAGCTTGGCGTTTATGAGAGAGAGAGAGAGAGAGAGAGAGAGAGAGAGGTAAGTAGGTGGGTGGGTGTGTTGGGGTGATATTGACTCCAGTCTTTCCACTTTAACCTGACCTCAAATTGCCGTCTCTTCATCTTATTTACCGCAACGCAATAAGGGATTTACCGCAACGCAATAAGGGATTTACCGCAACGCAATAAGGCATTTACCGCAGCGCAATAAGAGATTTACCGCAGCGCAATAAGGGATTTGCCGCAACACAGTAAGGGATTTACCGCAACGCAATAAGGAATTTATCGCAACGCAATAAGGGATTTATCGCAACGCAATAAGGGATTTACCGCAACGCAATAAGGGATTTATCGTAGCGCAGTAAGGGATTTATCGTTGCGCAATAATGGATTTACCGCAGCGCAATAAGGGATTTACTGAGAAGCCTGCTCTGGGGTCAGTTCTGTGCATCATTGCGGGGGACAGGGCGACATGGAGGCGATTTGTTTGTGGCCACCCCTTACGGAATTGAGGCGTCTGGCAATAGATAGTCTTACAATACGTTCTAAGTTTGGTTTTCCTAGAATGATCACCCTGTTCTTTTTCTTCACTAGTCTAACTTAATATAACTTCTTTTTTGCAAGAAAGAAGAAACCAAAGGCCAGGAACCCGCAAATTGTTCCCTCTGACCCCAAGCACATCTGAACATAAACCCACTGGAGGCAGGGTGAAGTTGTCCCAATCCTGCAGTTCACCATCCTCTTTCTGGGCAAATGGGAGGGAGTTGAGGGACGTTTGCATAACCAGGCAGTGGAGCTGATCGGATATGTCAGTGCTACCACGTGAAGGCGTCCCTCTCCATCTCAAATTCTTCTTTCTCACATCTTCAACAGGAGAGTCAATTCTATCTATCTATCTATCTATTGCCAGACGCCTCAATCCCGTTTGGGGTGGCCACAAACAAATTGCCTCCACGTCGCCGTGTCCCCCGTCATTTCCCTGCCCTGTTCCCAACTCGCACCCCCCTCTCTCATATACCTCTCCACCCCATCCCTCCATCTCATCCTCGGCCCCCCCCCTACCTCTTCTCCCCTCCACCTCACTCACATACACTCTCTTCGTCATTCTGTGTCCACAAATTGCCTTTTTAAAATTGATTGCTGTCCCTTGAGTATTAATGAGGTATAACTTGGCGAATATGTTGTCTCCATTCTGATGCCGTAAACCCGGTGGACTGCAGGCTGATATTGTCCTCGTGTAGTTCATATTTTGGGGGGAGACATAAGGAGAGGGGCGAGGGATGTGGGAGTTACCGGGCAGTGGACCCACCTGGTAATATTAGTGCCACCACGTGAAGGCGCCGCTCTCCTGCAGCACTGACCATAGTAAACTGTATCAAATATATCACAAATTAAATGGCAGGGGACAGGGTGACATGGAGGCGATTTGTTTGTGGCCACACATTACGGGATTAAGGCGTCTGGCAATAGATAGATAGATAGACAAGTTTTTTCCAATTCATATTTCTAGTCCCAGAGCAAATACTAAATGTCCAATAATTATTCTTTTAAAATTAATTACGGTCACTTACATCTTAATATGGTGTAATTAGCGAGGACGTTGACATATTCTGTTCTTCCTGGTACAGTTTATCTATCTATCTACAGCCCGACGCCCCAGTCCCGCAAAGGGTGGCCACAGACAAAACGCCTCCAAGTCTCTTTGTCACCCACCATTTGACTCCCCTAACCCCTCCTTGTACAGACGAAGGTTTAAAAATTGCATAATATTTCATTCATTCCCCTATCTTCATCAGGCTATTTATTCATGGCATTTAAGTCAAGGGTGACCTGCCTCCCTAGCCCATGAGTAGCATTATGTGACCTGCCTCCCCCATCCATGAGTGGCATTATGTGACCTGCCTCCCTAACCCATGAGTAGCATTATGTGACCTGCCTCCCTAACCCATGAGTAGCATTATGTGACCTGCCTTCCTATCCCATGAGTGGCATTATGTGACCTGCCTCCCTAATCCATGAGTGGCATTATGTGACCTGCCTCCCTAGCCCATGAGTGGCATTATGTGACCTGCCTCCCTAGCCCATGAGTGGCATTATGTGACCTGCCTCTCTGTTCCATGAGTGGCATTATGTGACCTGCCTCCCTGTTCCATGAGTGGCATTATGTGACCTGCCTTCCTAGCCCATGAGTGGCATTATGTGACCTGCCTCCCTGTTCCATGAGTAGCATTATGTGGCCTGCCTTGCTAGCCCATGAGTAGCATTATGTGACCTGCCTCCCTAAGCCATGAGTAGCATTATGTGGCCTGCCTCCCTAGCCCATGAGCGGCATTATGTAAGCTATAAACTCCAGCTTCTCTTGGATGTAAACACTTGTGGGTCCCAACGCCTTCATCCACTGCACCACCACGTGTGATCTTGTTCTATGGTTACCACCCAGCGTAGTAAGTGGCTTCCTTGCTTGAACCATTCAGCTTGTCATTCACCCTAAGACAACACTACGTCGAATGAGTGGATGGTGTGCGCCTCCATCTATCACAATAACTACTAGATGACACGTAGGCACCACACACCTCCGACAGCGCCAGTAGAATTTATAACTTAACCCTGTCACTTCATTTTCTTACTAGACGGGTACTATTGCGGTCTCACATAGTTAACTCTACGGTCTTAGTCGGCCCTGTTTCACAATCTCCGAGAACGTATACCTCCGCGAACGCAAAAAAATATATATATATATAATTGTCACCTGTAATTCCTCTTCACTATCAGACAAATGGAGGTCACGTATAATCTGGTGTATGGATTTTTTTTTCATTTGTTCTTCCTTCCTCTGTTCTGTTATTATAAAAGAAAAGTACATTTACAGTTTCATGTGCTCAGTAGCTTCTGTGGTCTTAGGCTTAGTTTACCATAAATACAGTTTCATAGGACGTATACCTCCGCTAACGAAATACATAACATCTCTCTTTCTTTTGTTTTTCTTTGAGGGAACACTTGCAGCCGACTTTCAGCCTTTGGTTCCTCCTTCCTAGCATAAAAAAAACCTCCTCCAGCTTCGTTAGCGGAGGAAAATATACACATTTTAAAATATATATAATTATTCCATATTTCAGTGGGAGGGTGGCCAGCGGGTGTCCTCTGCTGGGCTGTTTAATATTAATTGGGGTGACTCTGTGCTTAATGTGTTGCAGCGTCACTGTGGGTTTAAGTATTTGTGATATAATTATAATTCTTTGACTGCAACTTTGAGGTGGTAGGTGGCAGCGAGCATCATCCACTCACTTAATGTAGTGCTGCATATTTCCTTAGCGTTTCTTGTTTGTTTGTTTGTTTGTTTTTGCCCGCCTTCCTGTTCCCATTTCGTTCATCCTGCGTGACTCTCTCTCTCTCTCTCTCTCTCTCTCTCTCTCTCTCTCTCTCTCTCTCTCTCTCTCTCTCTCTCTCACACACACACACACACACACACACACACACACACACACACACACACACACACACACGCATTTCCAATCACACGGAGAATCGGAGAGCGTCATTGATTGTTTTTTGCTGTGTGGCGATTGCGAGGACGCCTTCACGTGGTGGCACTGATACTATTGGGCTGTTCAACTACCTGGTAATACGAATATGCCTCACCACCACCCTATTCCCAGAAAGGAGGATGGTGATAGCGATAGAAAGGTAGTTTTGGCCTGTAGTCTGTGAACCAGGGGCCATGTGGAGAGGATGGAGGGTGAGAGACTGACGAGGAGAGTGTATGTGAGTGAGGTGGAGGGGGGGAGACGGAGGGGGAGGCCGAGGATGAGAGGGAGGGGGAGGCCGAGGATGAGATGGAGGGATGGGGTGGAGAGGTATATGAGAGAGGGGTGTGTGAATTGGGAGCAGGGCAGTGAAATGGCGGGGGACAGGGCGACGTGGAGGCGATTTGTTTGTGGCCACCCCGTACAGGATTGAGGCGTTTGACAATAGATAGATAGATAGATTATTATATTTCGCAGCATAGTGGCAGAACAAGACAATGCATCACCTCTATATCCCTTCCATATAACGTTTTCCTGACTGGCATCATATTCTAGTGTTATATTCTAGTGTTATATTCCAGTGTTATGTTCCAGTGTTATACTTCAGTCTTATATTCTAGTGTTATATTCTTGTGTTATAGTGTGTTGGTCTAGTGTTATATTCTAGTGTTATACTATAGTGTTATACTATAGTGTTATATTCCAGTGTTATATTCAAGTGTTATATACTAGTGTTATATTCTGGTGTTATAATCCAGTGTTATATTCTGGTGTTATATTCTGGTGTTATATTCCAGTGTTTATATTCCAGTGTTTATATTCCAGTGTTATATTCCAGTGTTATATTCCAGTGTTTATATTCCAGTGTTATATTCCAGTGTTATATTCTGGTGTTATATTCCAGTGTTATATTCCAGTGTTATATATTCTGTTATATTCTGTTATATTCTAGTGTTATATTTTAGTGTTATATTCTGTTATATCCTAGTGTTATATATTCTGTTATATTCTAGTGTTATATTCTGTTATATTCTAGTGTTATATTCTGTTATATTCTAGTGTTATATTCTAGTGTTATATCCTAGTGTTATATATTCTGTTATATTCTAGTGTTATATTCTGTTATATTCTAGTGTTATATTCCAGTGTTATATCCTAGTGTTATATATTCTGTTATAGTCTAGTGTTATATTCTGTTATATTCTAGTGTTATATTATTACATTTCAACATGTAAGATGGAGGGATTTGTTTTTAGGCCAAATTACCTTCCACAGCTC
>NC_136955.1:44632654-44637654 GCF_032717465.1 Coenobita brevimanus
CCTCCGCAGCCCCGGGGAAAGATCAGCATGTTATATTCAGAGGCCTGTGCCCCCCTGACCCCTGACCCAAGCTCTGACCTTTGACATGTGACCTGCACCCAACCCATCCGATCCGCTGTCGTCCCACGCATATATTGAGAGCTGGGGATGTGGCTGATATTTTTTTTTTTTATGCGAAGAAGAAGGAACCAAAGGCTGAGCCCGCAACACAGTTCCTTCCAATAAAAAAAAAAAAAAACAATACAAAAGAGAGTCAAATTCAAGATCCGTTCATTTCGATATGTAGGGTGTTACATCTATATCTATCTATCTATTTATCTATCTAATGCCAGGCGCCTTAAATCCCGTAAGGGTGGCCACAAACAAATCGCCTTCATGTCGCCCTGTCCCCGCCATTTCATTGCCCTCCCCCCAGCTCACACACCCCTCTCTTATATACCTCCCCACTCCATCCCTCCATCAGTAATGTATAAGTGGATATTTGGGTGCAATGACAAAATGAATCGCTAAGAATGAGGTATTACGACATATCCCAAGCCGCTCAGTCATGCGGGCTGGAACAAAAATACTGCTCCCTGTCTTAACGTCGGATCGAACCCGTGTCCATACGAATTTAATCATTTTCGGACACACTTCTATACGTCATTCACTTTAGCCTGGCACAGATTTTTTCCCCAGCCTATTTCCTGTATATTAGTGTAGAATTAGATATTGTTAAGGAGCTATATACTTCTCACAGCACTTCTTCGTGACTAGCGCCATATTCCAACGTTAGTCTCCTGTTTCAGCTCAGCATTCAGGATGGGGATGACAATATTTGGATGTGTGTGTGTGTGTGTGTGTGTGTGTGTGTGTGTGTGTGTGTGTGTGTGTGTGTGTGTGTGTGTGTGTAGATGGTTTGTTTGTGTGTGTAGGGATGTTTGTGTGCGTGTGTAGGGATGTGTGTGTGTGTGTGTGTGTGTGTGTGTGTGTGTGTGTGTGTGTGTGTGTGTGTGTGTGTGTGTGTGTGTGTGTGTGTGTGTGTGTGTGTAGAGGGTTTGTTTGTGTGTGTAGAGGGTTTGTTTGTGTGTGTAGGGATGTTTGTTTGTGTGTGTGTGTGTGTGTGTGTGTGTGTGTGTGTGTGTGTGTGTGTGTGTGTGTGTGTGTGTGTGTGTGTGGAGGGGGGTACGTGATAATGAAGGCTGTATTTAACACATTTGGTTGGAAATCCATCTACAAAGTTTTAAAAAATTGTCTAAAGATCGCAAGAATAAAATAAAATAAACCACTAGAGCAAAGGGGTTAAGAAATATTGTATCTAATCTCTCATGTTTGAAAAGCCTCTTCTAAGTTGAATATAAGTCTATCTATCTAGCTATTGCCAGACGCCTTAATCCCGCAGGGGATGACCACAAACAAGTCGCCTCCATGTCACCCTGTCCCCCGCCATTTCACTGCTGCTCCCAGCTCACACCCCCCTCCCTCACATACCTCTCTACTCCATCCCTCCAAAATCAGTGCCTAGTGATAGCCTCTGTCTCTTCGCCGCACTGTTGCATCTTTATCTCTTTTCTATCGCTACTTCAATGGTCACTGCTCCTCGGAACTGTCTGCTTGCATCCCCCCACCTCTACGACGGGCGTGTAGCACCCGTCTAGCAGCAAACTCTTATCCCTTTTCTGTCCAACTCTCTAATGCAAGAGTTAACCGTTACTCCCAGTCCTTCATTTATGCAACAGGTCAACTCTGGAACTGTCTCCCTCTATCTGTATTTCCTGCTTCCTATGATCTCCAGTCTTTCAGACGCAGTGTGTCCAGGCATCTCGAAATGAACGGATCTTGAATTTGGCTCTGTTGTATTGTTTTTGTTTTTTTTCGTGGAGGGAACAAATTACGGCCTCCTGGCCTTTGGTTCCTTCTTCTTTGCATTAAAAAAGGAAATATACGCTAAGGAGTGCCATCATTGCAAACACTGTGCTATCTATCTATCTATTGCTAGACGCCATAATCCCGTAAGGGGTGGCCATTTGACTCTGAGTTAGTTGTTTTACGGGGAGGGGCACTAACCCTCCACCAACCCACTTGCTGACACGTAGGGAGCACGTATGGTTTGGTTATATGGTTACCACCCAGCGTTGTAAATGGTTTCTTGGCTTACAGGAAACCATTTGGCTTGTCACTCAATGTAACCACCTGTAAAGGAAAGAAAAGCAATAAGAAGTGACAGGAAAGATGGGAGAAATAGGAAGAGAGGAGGGCAGGCACAGAAAAAGAATGATAAAGGCTAAGGAAGAAGCAGGCAGCACTACATCAAGTGAGTGGATGATGGTCGCCACCACCTACAGCAAATGCATGATGGATTGTTCAGGGATATGGTACACAAATTTACCCTTGTTCCAATTCCAATGAAGATTAATAGGCAAATAGGAGTACAGGATGCCAAGGTGTTTGTGTGGTTGATGTGTATAAATCCTTTGGAAGACGATGGGAAGAGGCTGAAAGAGATGAGGTGAGATGCGGGATGGGTTAGCAGAGAGACAGACAGACAGACAGACAGACAGACACACACACACACACAGACTGACATAGAGAGAGAGAGAGAGAGTAAAGAATTAAAGAAAGCAGCAGAGGAGAAAGAAGTATTAGAGAGAAGGGAGACAGGAAACAGACAGAGAGACAAGCAGACGAAGGCAGACAGACAAGCAGACAGAAAAAAAGAGAAAACGACAGGGAAAATAAAGCCAGAGAGAGAGAGAAAGAAAGAGAGAGAGAGAGAGAGAGACAGACAGACAGACAGACAGAGACAGAGACACAGACAGAGACACAGATAGAAACAGAGAGAGAGAGAGAAAGACAGAGACAGACAGAGACACAGAGAGAGAGAGGGAGAGAGAGAGAGAGAGAGAGAGAGAGAGAGTTAAAACACGAACTAATGTCTTCCAGCAAACCGCCGGGGTAAGTCGGCCAGTGTACAGGATACAATTACATTTCTAGACAAGACCACCACCTTGATTTTTTGTAAGTCCCAAGGTTAGAGCAAGGGGAGAGAGAGAGAGAGAGAGAGAGAGAGAGAGAGAGAGAGAGAGAGAGAGAGACAGACAGACAGACAGACAGACAGAGAGAAGGGTTTGGGTTAAGAAGAAGGAGCGGGAGGAGGAGGAGAGAGAGGAGGGAGAGAGACAGACAGACAGAGACAGGGACAGAGACAAACAGACAGACAGAAGCGCTACTGTCGACTAAGAGAGAGAGAGAGAGAGAGAGAGAGAGGGAGGGAGGGGGGGTTAAGAAGGAGGAGAGAGAGGAGGAGAGGGAGAAGGAGAAGGAGAGAAAAAAAAAGAGGAGGAGGAAAAGAGAAAGTGAGAGATAGAGAAAGGGAAGAGAGGGGAGGAGAGACAGACTGAGAATGATGAAGAGAGAGAAGAAGAGAAATACCGTAGGATGAGAAGCCCAAAGAGATGAAAGGAAAAAGAAAATAATGAAAAAAAAAGAATGAATCTGGAATTTGGCTCTCTCATCTTGTTTTTGTTTTTTTCTTGGAGGGAACCATTTTCGGGCTCCTGGCCTTTGGTTCCTTCTTCCTTGCATAAAAAAAGATATATTCATACATACATAACAGTACAGTTGTAGATGCATTCCCACCATCAGCTTTTCGGGGGATAGGGAGGGATGAGGGACGTGTGTATAACTGGGCAGCTCCACCTCCCTGTCATATCTGTACCACCACTTGAAGGCTCCCTCTCAAAGACCGTATTTATGCACATACACCGTCTAGTACTGCTGTCATAAGATATAGGCGTCATGTGAGGGAGGTGGAGGGGGGAGAGGGAGGAGGAGGCCGAGGATGAGATGGAGGGATGGAGTGGAATGGTATATGGAAGAAGGGTGTGTGAGCTGGGGACAGGGCAGTGAAATGGTGGGGGACAGGGCGACATGGAGGCGATTTGTGTGTGGCCACCACTTATGGGATTAAGGCGTCTGGCTATAGATTGATACAGACTACTACTAATCCCTCCTAAATCCAACAAAATCGTCTTGTGGGAGGATTAAAAGGAAGGATTTAAATTGGAATGGTTCTGTGTAGCCAAATATCGCTTTTTTCACTCGCCTGGATGACTCGGCTCCATTACCTTAATTGATAGTTTCCTTTACACTCTCCTGCCTCCTCCTTACCTCCACACTCCTCCTGCCTCCTTCCCTCTTCCTTCTTCTTTCCTCCTCCTTCCTTCTTCTTCCCCTTCCTCCTGATTCATATTCCATCCCTCTTCCTCCTCCTCCCCTTATTCCTCCTCCCTCATATCTTTTCCTTCTTCCCTCTTCCCCACCTCCTCTCCTCTCCCCCCCTCTCCTCCCCTTTCCTCTTTCCCTCTCCTTCCTCCTTCCCCCTCTCCTCCTTCCCCCTCTCCTCCTTCCCCTCTCCTCTTTCCCTACCCTTCTTCTACTCCTTCTTCCTTCTCCACTTTCCTCCATTTCCTCTCTCTTCCTTCCATACCTCCACCTTCTCCCTCGTCCTTCCCCCTCCCCTTCCTCCACTCTATCCTTCCTTCCCTCCACTTTCTCCCTTCTCCTTCCCCCTCCTTTTCCTCCACTCTATCCTTCTTCCCTCCTCCTCCCCTCCCCCTTCTCATCTTCCCTCCCACCGCAATCTCTCTCACTAAGATGAACGAGGCTGGTTGGTGGCATCGTGGTTTACGTGGGAGGCTGTTATTAAATACTGTATCGTGTTACAGGTATACTTGGCTGGTATACACCTTGGTCCCTGTATACCGCTGCACTGTATACTCATTGGCCTGTGTCTTGTGTGTATGGTTCAGTCTGCTGGTGTGGGCTTTAGCGTGGTAGTGGAGGTGGAAATGAAGTGATGCAGGGTAAGTACTCATTGCCTGATCCATTGTGGTTGCATAATCCTGATCTCTGTGGCCGTGCAGACCTGTCGACCACAGGTAAGCAACTGCTTCTGTGGGGCCGTCCTGCAGGAACAATAGCCTACAATACAGTACACCGTGTAGGGGTCGGCGCCCCCT
>NC_136955.1:44645154-44647654 GCF_032717465.1 Coenobita brevimanus
GTCGTGGCAGGGGTCGTTGGAGGGTGGTAGGGAGGGGAGGGCAGGGCGGTGTCTGCGCATCCGTCCAGCGCAGTCCTTCAGGTCGTGACATATAAACATCGATTGGCAGTGTAGGTGAGACCGCGCAGTCCAGGAGTGTTGGTAGAGTTAACCCCACTCCCCTATCTATTCGGCTATCTATCTGTCTGTCTGCCTCTGTCTATCTATCAGTCCTCCATCTATCTGGGTATCCGTCTGTCTATCTGCTCCGTCTATCTATCAGTCTATCATATATATCTATTTATCTCCATCCCTCTCACATAAGAATCCACACACTGAGTAAAGCCATTCAAAGGTAACATCTATTACCTCGTGGACATTTTATCTATCGACGCGCATATCTCTCTCTCTATCTACCTGTCTATCTACCCATCCATCTATCTATTCTAAAGTCTATCTATATGCCAGCCCTAGTGTGGAAATATCTATTTTTTTCTTTATATGTCTAATTCTCTCTCTCTCTCTCTCTCTCTCTCTCTCTCTCTCTCTCTCTCTCTCTCTCTCTCTCTCTCTCTCTCTCTCTCTCACACACACACACACACACACACACACACACACACACATTCTCTGTCTACCTCTATGTCTGTCTGTCGATGAGATGGCTCTCACTACTAATACTACCAGCTCTGCCCTACCTCTGCCCGCACCCTCACTCTCTGCTTATCTGCCTTTCCGCCTGTCTGCTGGTGTAGGGAGACGCCTTCACGTGGTGGCACTGATATCACAGGTCAACCCAAGTGACTAAAAAAATTACCCTGCCTCTCAAATGCCTCCACATCCCACGATAAGGGATGTGTGTGTGTGTGTGTGTGTGTGTGTGTGTGTGTGTGTGTGTGTGTGTGTGAAGGAGGGCAGCTCAAGCCTGTAGTACACTGGGTTAATATTTCAAATTACTTTATGGAGACAGCAATAACAACAATGGTAATCTATCTATTTTTCTGTCTATCCATCTATCTATTAATCTGTCTATATTTCTATCTATCTATATCTATCTATTACATATATTTTTCTCTCTGCCTATCTATTCATCATTCTATCTCTATCTATCTATCTGTCTATCTACGTTATCTATCTACTCTCTCTCTCTCTCTCTCTCCATCTGTCTATCTATCTATCTATCTATTACACATATTTGCCCATTCATTTTCCTAACCCCTCTTCACCAGCAGCTTCAGATAATTGGATAGGGCAGTGGAGTAGTAGTAGTAGTAGTAGTAATAGTAGCAGTAGTAGTCGTTGTTGTAGTAGTAGTAGTAGTAGTAGCAGCAGTAGTAGTAGTAGCAGCAGCAGTAGTAGTAGTAGTAGTAGTAGTAGTAGCAGTAGTAGTAGTAGTAATAGTAGTAGTAGTAGTAGTAGTAATAATAATAATAATAATAATAATAGAAGTAGTAGTAGTAGTAGTAGTAATAGTAGTAGTAGCAGCAGTAGCAGTAGCAGCAGCAGTAGCAGTAGCAGCAGCAGTAGTAGTAGTAGCAGCAGTAGCAGTAGCAGCAGCAGCAGTAGCAGTAGTAGTAGTAGTAGTAGCAGTAGTAATAGTAGCAGTAGTAGTCGTTGTTGTAGTAGTAGTAGAAGTAGTAGTTATAGTAGTAGTAGTAGTAGTAGTAGCAGTAGCAGTAGCAGTAGTAGTAGTAGTAGCAGTAGTATTATTAGTAATAGTAGTAGTAGTAGTAGTAGTAGTAATAATAATAATAATAATAATAATAATAATAATAATAATAGAAGTAGTAGTAGTAGTAGTAGTAGTAGCAGCAGTAGCAGTAATAGTAGCAGCAGTAGTAGTAGCAGCAGTAGTAGTAGCAACAGCAGCAGCAGCAGCCTAGTAGTAGCAGTAGTAGCAGCAGCAGTAGTAACAGCAGCAGCATTAGTAGTAGTTGTAGTAGTAGTAGCGGCAGCAGCAGCAGTAGTAGTAGTAGTAACAGCAGCAGCATTAGTAGTAGTTGTAGTAGTAGTAGCGGCAGCAGCAGCAGTAGTAGTAGTAGTAGTAGTAGCAGCAGTAGCAGTAATAGTAGCAGCAGTAGTAGTAGTAGTAGTAGCAGTAGTAGTAGTAGTAGTAGTAATAGTAGTAGTAGTAGTAGCAGTACCAGTAGTAGTGGTTGTTGTTGTTGTTGTTGTTGTTGTAGTAGTAATAGTAGTTGTGGTAGTAGTAGTAATATTAAAAATAATAGCAGTAATAATAGTAGTAGTGGTCTTAGTAGTAGTAGTAGTTGTAGGAGCAGTAGAAATAATAGTAGTTGTAGTAGTAATAGTAGTAGTAATAGTAACAGTATTAGTCGTATCAGTAGTAGTAGTAGTAATAGTAACAGTAGTAGTCGTAGTAGTAGTAGTAATAATAATAATAATAATAATAATAATAATAGTAGTAGTAGTAGTAGTTGTAGTAGTAGTAGTAGGATCATGGAGGTGGTGAAAGATGATGTAAAGCAGGCAGTTAGCAACCTCCAGGTGTGTGCAGGCCAGCAGG